>NC_056739.1:39294927-39315957 GCF_019279795.1 Protopterus annectens
TGCAGTTGTGAAGAAAGTGAAAGACATAGCGGCCTTAGTAATGAATTTCATCTTGTTATTCACAGGCACATTCACGGCTCCTAGACAACCATATGAAAGATCATGCAACAGTCATCATGGAATTGCCCCAGACATTTAACATATTCTACCACCAAACCAGCCCCAAAAATGCCCACCTTCTGTGTATACGTCTGATATTAGTATGCCTTTGATGACCATAGGCCTAAAGGGACAGCTGGCCTGGAGGTAACATCCAATGTACAGTAGTTTAGCAAAGACATGTAAGGATGATCAGATGGTCACCTTACAAATGCTATGTAACTAGACGTTACACAAGGAGGCTTTGAATGACATGTCAGTAGAAAGACAACCATAATTATTCAACACAAAAGTCAGAAATTCAAAAACATAAAAAAGCATTTTTGCACCACCACAGGTTAAATACGGCCGCTGAACCTCATCATTTATATATATTTTCTCCACAGCAGCACAGATGTAAAGAAAAGACAGACACCTTAAAGGAAAAAAATGTATTTCTGTACCCCATCTTCAGCACTGCACTATAACAGTAAGCAAAACAAAACAGTGTCTACATGTCAAAGTCATACTAGGTTCATGGGTTCATTGATTGGTACTAGGCTACCGGCCCTAGGGCCTATACAAGCCTAGCCATAACAATTCCCTGGATATTTCTTCCCACAATATTTACTTCCCTGGACCCCTGTCTAACAGGGCGACTGACGTGATCCCCGAGGTGAATTTCCTGTCTCCCATCCAATTGTCAAGGTTCCTTTTGAAGAGGGCCAAGGAGGTGCTCTGTTTGACATGTATGGCCAGTCTATTCCAGAGTCTGGGGAGTATCTGGGTCAGGAACCTATCTCTCCAGCATGTTTTGTTCATTGTGATGACAAGGTTTAGATCCCTGGAGCATGTGGCTTGGATTGGGATTTCTTTAAGTGGAGCATGTCCAACAGTTCAGGGTTTGACATGGCCTTGTATGTTAAGCAGAGATCACCTCTGAGTAGATGATATGCCACAGAGTATAGCTGGCAGACATCACACTACAAATTCACACACATATATTCAATGTTCAGACTTATTGTTCTTTTTCAAATTCTGGGTCTCCAAGAAACCTTACATGAGTTTGCCAAGGACTGAGAAGTGATTAAATATCCCCTATCAAGCATTTTGTCCACTGCACTCACTTCCCCGAAACTATTAACCCTTCTGCTCTTCAGTGATAAACTATTCCAGCCCTGCCTTGGAATGATTTTCCCCTTAATATGGAGTCATTAATAGGGCTGTTCACTGGAAGACAGTTGTTTCTAGTTCCCAATGAACTTATCCTGAATTCAATTTCCAACAGTCCTGCCAAAATATCATTATTCAAACATTTGCATACTAATATTAAGAAACCTCTAACCTATTAGTTATACTTTGCAAAATGTTCTTTATAATAAAGTATTACTTTCTAGCTATCATTTCTACAGTCTCCATATGCAAGTCTGTTATCTACAAAAATTCCCAAATCTATAGTTTTTTTCTTCTCCTCCAAGTACAATGTTATCAATGGTGTATGGATAGCAGGGATTAATTTTGCAAAACTGCAACACCTTTGTTTTTCTAACATTAAAATCCATATGTTTTATTAATGACCACAAATATAAACTGTCCACTTACTCTGCAGTTTAGTTTGATCATTTGCTGTGTTCAGTACTGACCCAATCTTAATATTGTCAGAAAATTTACTAGTTTATGTGTCATTATTCACTGGGAAGTTAGACAAGTAAACAATAAACAAAACTGGTCAAAGAACAGAAAGTACAGTTGTGTACACTTACCATAAATGTAGATGTTCGAGTGTATTCACTGTTGCAGTCCGAACTAGTGGGTTTTCTGGCTCCCGGTAGCCCTCGATCAGCCAGAATACCAAAGGTAAGTAAATATGACATCGGCTGTCATCGGTTGTAAAGGATGTCAGGATGTCCGATACAAAAGGAGACAGCCAACGTCGCTTCCTCAGTCTTTCTTGCCATAACAGTCAGAAGCCCCCAGAAAATAAGGCTTAAACCAAAAGCAATTTTTGGCAAATAATACCAAATTCAGCCTGTACCTTAGGAAAAGAGAATAGGAGATAACCAAAAAGGGGGAAGGAGGGAGGGCAACAGTAAATACACTCGAACATCTGCATTTGTGGTAAGTGTACACAACTGTACTATGTTCATCGTGTTTCACTATTGCAGTCCTAACCAATGAGTTGATTACCAAAGCCCAAAGAAAAGGGAAGAGGAACCAACAGAATCAAGGATTGGAGATAATGCCCTGCAGAACAGCAGTGGCAAACCCTGCCCTGGCTCTGGAAAACAAAGGCAAATTATAATGCTTTGTGAAAGTGTGAACAGAAGACCATGTGGCGGCCTCCAAAATGTCTTTAGTAGGGACACCCCTTAAAAAGGCTGGAGAAGTGGAAGCTGCTCTAGTTGAGTGGGTCCTAAACCCTTGAGGAGGAACCTGCCATGAAAAGAATAACAAAAAGTAATGCAATGAGCAATCCATTTAGAAATGGTTTGCTTAGAAATAGCCTTGCCCTGGGCCTGCAGGAGCAAAGCTGACCAATAACTGTGCTGATTTCCAAAGGTCTTTAGTCCTGTCCAGGTAAAACCTGAGCTGTCTATGCACATCAAGAGAATGTAGGATCCTTTCACCTCTATTTCGAGGATTAGGAAAGAAGGTAGGAAGGTGTATGGACTGATTAAGAGTCAGGCTAGAAAACACCTTAGGCATAAATGAGTGGTTGGTTCTCAGAGAGACTCTATCTGCATGGAAAATAAGAAAAGGCTCCACAGCCATCAAAGCATGCAGCTCTGAAACCCTCCTTGTTGAAGTTATAGCCAAGAGAAAGGCAGTCTTCCAAAAGAGAAACTTTAAATCTGCAGTGGCAGCTGGCTCAAAAGGAGGAAGAGTGAGTTTCTCTAGAACAAAATTAAGATCCCAGGCTGGAGTAGGGGGCCTTTTGGGAGGTTTTAAGTTGCACGCACCTCTGAGAAACATTTCATCAGGGTATTAGAGAAAATGGGTTGTTCAAAAGAACAATGAGCAGAAATGGCTGAAGCATGGAGCTTGATAGAGGAAAAAGAAAGACCACCCTGAAGCAAATCAGCCAGGTATTCCAGGATCAGAGGAAGGGTAGGCTGAGAAGAAGATTCCCCTCTAGCCTGCATCCAATGAGAGAATCTTTCCCATTTGCCAGCATAGGACTTCCTAGTGCTAGGCTTCCTGGCCTCCCTCAGCATGTCAACCACCTGCTGGGAAAGGGAAGAAGAAAAGGATTGATTCATACAATGAGCCATGCTGCCAAATGGAGAGACTGAAGATGAGGATGTAGAATGTTTCCCCCCCTCCTGAACCAAAATATCTGGCTTCAGAGGAAGATGTCAAGGAGGAAATTGAGAGAGACTGTGAAGCAGAGGATACCAATGCTGTCTGGGCCAGTCCAGAGTTATGAGAATAGTCCTTGGCCGTTCGTCCCTGATCTTCAATAATACTCTGGGAAGAAGAGGAAGAGGAGGGAAGGCATAAACTGACAGCAGCATCCAAGGGAAGGACAGAGCACCCACTCTCCAGGCTCTGCTGTGATGCTGTCTGATGCAAAAAAGAGGTAGGAGATGGCTGTCTGAGGAGGAGAAAAGATCCACCTGAGGTGCACCCCAACGTTGAATGATGCTGTAAAAAGCTGCTCTGTTCAGCTGCCACTCATGAGAATCCAGGGTTTGTCTGCTCAACTGATCTGCCAAAACACTGAGCCTTCCTGGAAGAAACTGAGCTAGGAGATGCAGGCCCAGGGATGCTGCTATTGACCAAAGACTCATGCTCTGTCTGCACAGGAGGTAAGAATGAATCCCTCCCTGCTTGTTGATGTACCACATGACTGTGGTGTTGCCTGTTCTGATGAGCAGGGTTCCTGGAGAAAGAAGATGCTTGAAAGCTAGTAAGGCCTGCTGAACTGCTATCAACTTCTTTAGCTTTATGTGCAGGTGCATCTGCTGGGCATTCCAACATCCCTACATGCATCTGCCATCCAGGTGAGCTCCCCAGGTGCAGTCCAATGCGTCCATGGAAAGAACTTGAGTGGCAGGAGGTGGGCGAAAAGGCATGCCTTTGTTTTGTAGACAGGCTGTTGCCCACCATACAAACTCTGCCTGCAGAGATGGAAGCAGAGGAATCATCATATCCAGGTCCTGTGTGTGTTGACACCAAATGTTCTTGAGGTACCATTGCAATTTCCTCATATGCAGTCTTGCATATGGAATCCTGAGAATACAAGATGCCATGAATCCCAGAGCTTTCAGGTATTTCCTTGCAGGGAGCTGGGACAGGCTTGCCAAGTCCTTGAAGTAAACTGAAAGAGCTGTTTGCTTCTCCTGGGTGAGATGTATCATCTGGGCGGCTGTGTTCAGACTCACTCCCAGGAATGTTATCTCTTGGATGGTACCATTTTTGATTTTTACTCGTTGAGAGTGTAACCCAGAGAAGAGAGAAAAGTCTTTACAAATTCCAGATCCTTTAACAGCTATTCCTGAGAATTTGCTTGAATTAGACAGTCGTCCAAGTATGGATAAATCTGAATTTTCTTCTGCCTGCAAAAAGCAATGACTGGAGCCCGGCACTTTGTGAAACCTCTGGGAGCAGTAGATAAGCCAAAGGGCAGTGCAGAGAATTGATAATGTTGCTTGCCCACCCTGAAACAAAGGTATTGCCTGCAACTTTCCCTGATAGGGATGTGCAGATAAGCTTCTTTGAGATCCAAGGTTCCCAGCCAGGAATCATTTTCTAACATTGGCAGCAACTGATGCAGAATGAGCATTTAGAACTTTGGAATTACCAAGAAAGAGTTCAGAATGGATATATCTAGGATAGAACGCCAGGTGCCTTTTTTATTTTGGAACTAAGAAAAGTCTGGAATAGAAACCCTGGCCTACCTGCTGAGCAGGAATGGATTATATTGCTCCCAGATGAATCAGAGACAAAATTTGTTTTTCCACTTCTGCCCTTTGGTTTGCAGGAGCATCCGGGAATCCTTTGAGAACTGGAAAGGTGTGGAAAGAAAACTTCTGCCCTAGGGATACAGTTCTGAGTACCCATTTGTCGTCCGTGACAGTGGCCCGGACATTTGTAAAAAGGGCCAACCTTCCCCCTAAAGGACTCTCCAGGCAGGCAAGAACAGGCAGAAGTTGGATAAAGTCATTGAAAGTGTTTAGATTGAGATGCAGGCTTAGAACTTCCCTTCCCGCCTTGGAAGTGGAAGCCTGCCAACGCTTAGACCTTTGAGGGGTAGCCACCTGCCCCCTAGAAGATTTGTAACCTCTAGTCCTAGAACGGCATTGTCTGCTGGTATAAGGGAATGTCCAACTCTTAGAAGGGTAATTCCTGCTAAAGTGAGGAGGTTGAACTTGCAGACAATCCTTAACAGTTTGCCTAGACTTGGCCTTGTCTTCCATCTTCTTGAGCACTTCCTCTGCTTTGCTGCCAAAAAGACTGTCCTTATGTAAAGGTACATCTAAAAGCCTCGACAGGCTCTGGTAGGGGCTGTTCCCTGAGCCAAGCGTGCCTTCTAATAACAGAGACAGTAGCTGTATCCCTACAGGAGGCATCTAGAATGTCAAAACCACAATGTAAAAAATGTTTATTGACAAGACTGGCAGAATTCATCAAATCCTGCATATCCTTACTCTCTGCCAACAGAGGCACACTTGCAATCCTAGACTTAATAGCTTCCATGCTGGTACTTCAGCATATGAAAAAGACAATTAGTAGATCTAACAGCCAAGAGTGGCAGAGGTATAAACTTTTTTACCCCACCTGTCTAGGTTCCTAGATTCCCTGTCAGAGGAAACAGGATTTTTGGTAACAGTGGCCTTAACTCCTTTAAGGCCTTGAGAAATAACCTCTGGATCAGCCAACGAATTCCTGAAAAGAAACAGATGAGAATCAGGGACTCTATAGTACCTGTCAGGTTTCCTGGGAGCAGGAGGAACCGAATTTGGAGTCAAGGAATTTTCCAAAAAAAATCATCAGCTGCTTCCAACACTGGGGGAATAGCCAGAGGCTTATGCTGAGGTAAATCCAAAAACTCCCTAATCCTCTTCTTAGATTGGGGATAATCCTGACTTTCCCATTTAAAATGCTCCCTGAGAGTATTCAAAGTATCACCAAAAGAGAAATCCTCTGAGGGAGAAGCAGAAGGGATGGATTCCTCTGCATCTGAATCCTCAAAGGGGAAAACGCCCGAGAAAATTCCTCTTCATCAGCAGAAATGCTGGAAGAATCAGAACCTGAGCAGAACAAATCCTCAGGAGAAACATCCCTACTCCTTTTAGAAGGAAGAGGCTGAGAACCCCTAAGAGTCAACAAATCATTAGCCATTTTAACCATTTGGGACTGAGGGGAACGAGAAGAAGCTGGAGCCGGCCTTTTCACAGGCTTACGAATGAAGATTTACCTGCAAGCCTGAAGGACTCGGGAGGCCTGGCAACCGCCGAAGTTGCAGCAGAGGTTGAAGGAAGACGTTTGCTGTCAGAACACAACCTGCAAACCTGAAGGACTCGGGAGGCCTAGCAACTGCCGAAGTTGCAGCAGAGGTTGAAGGAAGAAGTTTGCTGTCAGAACGTAAAATGCAGGCCTCGGACACCAGAGTCAGCTTAGCGGCTCAAGCAGAAGAGGTGACCGGTGACAGGTCGGAAGGCAAAATGGAGGCCAGAGGCCTGGGGGACTCTGAAATGGTCTCAGCTGAGGCCTGTGGTTGAAAATCCGGAGACTGCAGGAGCTGCAAAGGCACCTCACTGGCTACCGCATGACTGGCGACCATCTTAACATCATCCAAGGACTTAACCTTCTGAAGACTGTCGCGGTCCTGATCCTTAATTTTCTTGGGGATATCCAAAGCCTGAAGACCTGCGGACACCATACCGACAAACTTAGGCCAAACTCCAAAATGTTTAGCTAAAAGCTTAGCCCGATGACGAACAGTACACGGATTAAAGGAGCCACAGAGATCACACTTAGGAACGTCGTGGTCAAGGCCTAAACAAATAATGCAATAGGAATGAAAATCTCTATGGGGAATCTGCTTTCCACAGGTAAGACAATTATTAACCTTTTCTGACATTCATTAAAGCAGGAAAAGAGGATCCCCAATGGTGTACTTAGCTGTAGTTGATTTCAACTTTGTAGTTGGAAACCAAAAAAGGTAAAATGCCGACTGGCACTTGTGCAAGAAATGCTTCTGCTTCGGGCTCCGTGGCAAGGAAGACTGAGGAAGTGAACTCAGCTGTCTCCTTTTGTATCGGATTTCCTGACATCCTTTACAACCGACAACAGTCGATGTCATATTTACTTACCTTTGGTATTCTGGTCGATCGAGGGCTACCAGGAGCTGGATAACCCATTGGTTAGGACTGCAACAGTGAAAGACGATGAACATCCTTGTGGTACTGCATCTGTTATTAGTACATCATCAGAAATGACTTCCTCTGTTGTAACTTCCTGTTACTAAGCCAATTTTCTGCTCAGTTTATTTATTTAACATTTGTTTACCAGGAAAGTCTGACTTGGAATGAAGCCAATTTTCAGCAGAGGCCTGAGGAGAAACATTCCAGATGCATGGGAGAAAACCCACCCAAATGCAGGGAGGACATGCAGACTCTGCACAGAAGGCACTCCAGCCAACCTCTTGCTGTTAGGTGACAACACTACCAATGTACCACTGCGCCATCCTAATACACCATAATATGTTTATAATATCTATTAATATTGTTTTTGTACACTGATTTAATAAATGCACTCTGGGGAATGGAATCAAATGCTTTTGTGAAATCCAAATAAATTATATCCACTGATAAACCTACATCTTCTCACATATTCTGAAAAAAACTTATTAAGTTTGACATGCAAGATCTTCTCCCAGAAACCATGCTGATACATATAGAAATAAAAACTTTATCATGTGCTTTTGATCTGTGTCCTATATCTTTTACATTCAACATATGGGGTTTCTGTATTTGTGCTTCCCTTCTTATAACATAAATCTGTCTGACTTCAGCAAATGCGACAAAAACAAAAAAAAAAAAGATCAGCTTTTCCTAAGGCTCTTGGTTCTCTACATATAATATTTTGTCTATCTATGTGACTCTCGTCTGGCATAAGTTATGAGTCTAGAGCAACAGAAAGTGAACAGATTGGTTAAAACTTAACTCTTTAGCTACTATGGACATGAAGGAATGGCTGGAACACGGGTAGACCCTGTCAGTAACAGGTAGGCCCTGTCAGTAGCACACAGACCCTGTCAGTAACAGGCAGACAATGTCAGTAACAGGCACATCCTGTCAGTAACAGTTAGACCCTGTCAGTAACACATAGACCATGTTGGCAACAGATAGACCCTATTGGTAAAAGGTAGACCTTGTTAGTAACAGGTAGACCATGTCAGTAACACATAGACTTTGTCACTAACAGGTAGACCCTGTCAGTAACACACAGACCTTGTCGGTAACAGGTACAGCCTGTTGGTAAAGTGTAGACCTTGTCGGTAACAGGTAGGCCCTGTTGGTAACACACAGACCTTGTCGGTAACAGGTAGACCCTGTCGGTAACAGGCAGACCCCGTCGTTGGGAAGACTAATGAGGGGCTGGTGCTGAAAGGGCCTAAACTTTGGAAATACATTTAGCAGCTGATTTATGGTGACCAAAAACAGCCGTCCAAGACAGGAACTTAACATTAGCAGCAGCTGTAGCTTGAAGGGAAGGAGAGAATGTTTTTTTCCAGCATAAAGTATAAGCCCAAAGGTGGGATTAGATCTTCATTAAGGGGTCAAAAAGGAAAGGTGTTGTTTAAAAAGGTCTTACAGATACTAACTAAAGCCAAGGTTTTATCATCGTGACCAGTACAACAGTTGCAGATCGCTGTTAGGCGAACTTTATTGCTGAACTACTCAGCCCCAAGTAAGAGTTCTGACAGATGCAGAAGAGATATGGGAGTAGAAAAGGGATCCACACCACATTCCGTGGTTTTCTTGTGATTTGATGCTCCTTACTGCCACATATTTTGCTTTGCTTTACTATGTCTTGTAGGTAGCCACCAAGTACATCTGCCACTGATTTTTGCCAGCATTAAGCTACACACTGCTGCTCAAAGTAGTAGGAAGTAAAACATGAGATGGGCAACTTTAATTCAGATCAAGATGCAGTACAACAGGCATGATGTTTGCAGTGAGCTAGACAGGTTCATAGGAAGTTACTAGATTATGGCCCTTGGGCCTTTACAAGTCTAGCCATGTAATACCTCTGTTCCCTATTTGACCATTGTTAGATGGTTTGATTATTTGCAGAGTAAATCTATGATCAGCACTGACTACCCCTGTCCATGAGGACATTGGTGCCACCCCAGGGTGAATTTACAGTCTGCCATCCAGTTGTCCAGGTTGCTCTTAAATAGGGTCATTATGGAGCTCTGCTTAATGTGAACTGGGAATTTATTCCAGAGTTGTGGCAGTCTGTGGGAGACTTATCTGTCTCTCCAGCATGTTTTGTTTAAGTCACAAGCTAGGTTGAGATCTCTGGATCAAGTGACTTGTCCCATTTGATTTGTGGATGTGGAGCATTTCCATTAGAGCAGGTTTAGAGATTGTTTTTTAGGCCAGGCATAGGCCACCTCTCAGCAGCCTGTAGAACACAGAGTACAGTGACAGGGCTTTCAGTCTTTCCATGTAGGCCATGTTTTGGAGTCCCTAAATTCTCTTGGTCAGGAACCTCTATGCTCTCTCCAGCTGCTGCAGGTGTCTGATGAGTTACATGCAAAAGGGAGCATTGTACTCTTTTAGTGGTCTGATGAGGGTCGAGTGCAGAGGAGCTATGCTGGAACAAAGCCAGTGCTCAGGCTATGGTTAAAGAGAGTGCCAAGTATATTCACTAGGCAATGTTTTAGATTCTTTAGTAAGCAGCCTGGGATGTTATCTGGTCCCAGAAAGGCCATGTTTTTAGCTTTGGAGAGCATGGCTAAGACTTGCTCATTGGAGATACTGGGGAAAGGACAGGTGTCAGGTATGCTTTGAAGTATGGCTGGTGGGCATGGGGGGGTGAAGTTTGTGCCAAATCTGTCAGCTAACAGGTTAGCAATTTCCTCAGGGTAAGTGTGAGTGGTACTGCCCACTATGATTTTGGCAATGTAGCAAAAGAATGCCTTACGATTGTCTTTAGCTAGGGAAGCTAATTTAGCCTCATAACTAGCCTTAGAGGACTTTACCAGATATCATATTTGCTTGTTCAAGCTGTGGAGGGTATTCTTTCTCCTGTGACTAAGTTCCCTCTTGTTCTTAGATACCGGTTTCTGAATTTTTTTAAATAACCTCTTTACACTCGAGGTCTACCAGAGTAGCTTATTTTTACGAGAGTACTTGGTTTTGATCCTGCTCATTACAGCAGAGTCAGTTCAGTTGTTTAAGTGGTTAGACAGGGCATTTGTGTACTCCTCTGCAGAGGAGTCATTGTTGAATGTGTTAGGAGGGGGTCTGAAACTTTTCAAATCATTGCTAAGTAGGGTATAGTTTGTTTTGGAGAAGTTTCTCAATTTTAGTGCTCCTGGAGAGGTATCATGTCTGACTGTTACTTCAAACAAGACAGATATATGGTCAGACCTTACTTGGGAGGGCAGAACACAGGGGATAGTGCAGTGACCCCCCCCCCATACTGATGAGTACTAAGTCCAGAACATTTGAGCCCCTTGTGGGCGGTGCAGACTAACGGTTCCAGAACAACGGTATTAACAAAGTCCAGGAACCTCAAGGTGATTGAGCTTGTGCTCGTGTATGTCACCCACTTGATAGAAGGATAGTTGAAGTCTCACATGACCAAGGTATTTGGTTGTATAGTGAGTGACTCAAGCAAGTCTAGGTAGTCAGTGTGCTTCTCAATGTTCATGGTGGGGGACCTGCAGCTAGCAATGATGTAATAGGGTGCTTTATCTATAGTTATTTGGACCTGCAGAAGCTCAAGAGAATCATACTGTTGAACTACTCTTGAGGTGTATTTGGATTTAATGAAGATGAATACACCTTTGGTTCTTTCACAGTCATTTTGAGGTCTAAATGTGTGGAATGCATTGTAGCCTTGCATGGCCAGGGTGCTCTCTGTGGCCTTGAACTAAGTCTCGGTGACTGCATTGACATCAGCATCTTCTAAGGTGAGGAGAGGTTTTTAGGGAATGCAGTTTCCTGTTTAGATTCCTAGCATTAAGTAGCATAACGTTGTGTTTGTCATGAGTGTATTTTTTATGTCGGAAGTTTTGTTGTTTTGATATTGCCTAAAAAGGCACTATGGGGTAGGCAAGTGTCTTTGCCAGTATTCAAAAGCCTAGAGGAGACAAGTGAAAACCATCTCTGGCAAAGCGGCATGGTCTCACCAGGTTGACAGATGCTGGAGCCCACTCGAGTGATGCCAGAAGCTAAGCCAATTGTTGAAGTCAATCATTTTTTGTTTATATTGTGGCATCATCCTGGGTGAAGATAGAGTGCTGTTTAGGGCTAGGGACATACCTGCCTGAGACACATAATCTGAGAGTTTAGTCATGTCTTTCTTCATATAGTCCAGGGAGGTACATCTCAAGTCATTCACCTCAACAAGTAGTATGACAGAGTCATAATGGTACTTGTTGTTGAGTGACTTGAGTGCATGCATGATTTGATGGATCCTGGCACCTGACAGGCAGATGACCGTGACTTTCTCTTTGTCCAGCATGGTGAGGGGGATATTTGTGTGTCTCACTATGTAATCTCCTATGTCCAGGAGATTTGGTTTTGAGGTGCTTATTTGCTGAGACACTGGTATGTGTGCTGTTATGTGTAGTAGATTTTGGTCATGCTCTGGTATGTATAAGTTGTTTGTGCTTGGGAGGTCTCTGCTCTTTTGGAAGGCTCTTAATGGACAAGAAGATGTAGATGAGGAAACAATTTAACTGGGTATTCCTAGACTTGGAGAAACCATATGACAAGGTCTCAAGAAAGCTGACTGGAGCAGTCCTGTAATGGTTTAAAGCCCCAGAAACACTGGTACAATTAGTGCAGGCTGTGTACAAGGACTCAATGACACAAGTACAAACAGAGTTCAAACTCACTGAGGTACTCCCAATGGGAGTGGGTGTGCATAAGATTTCAGCTCTGTATCCACTGCTGTTCATGCTGGTGATGGACTATACTGACAAACAGGTCAGAGGGAACAGATCAACAATGATGCTGTATGCAGATAATGTGGCATTGCAGGCAGATCCTGAACAGGCACCTCAACATAAGATAGGGGAATGGAATGTAAAGCTGAAGGTATGCAAGGATGAAACAGGGTACAGACAAGACAGCTGTCATACTAGCAAATAGGGGAAAATCAGAAGAATCTGGAAATTGAGCTAGAAGACAAAATAGTGGAACAGATTTACATCTTCAAATATTTGGGAGAGGTGTTTGAGGAGAAGAGAAGTCTGAATGAAGAGGTCAAATGTAGAATCTCAGGGGCTGTAGCTAAATGGCACAGACTGTTAGGTGTAAAGTGCTCCATGTGTGACAGAAGAATGCCAATGAAAATGACATTTACGATGTTCAAAATAGTGGTGGAACCACTACTACTGTGTGGTACAGAAACCTGGGCAGTAAAGGCAGAACAGTCGAAGAGGCTTGACGTGATGGAGATGAAGTGCAATAATAGTAAAAGTAGGTACACTGTGGGGCAGGCAAAGAAACGAGCACATCAGAGCAGAAGACAAAGTAGCCCAGTTATAGAAAAGGTCAAGAAGAACAGATTACAATGGTATAGTCACATGTGCAGACAAGAATAAGGCAGTGTGGTATAGCAGATTTGGGAGAAACAGGAAGAAGGCAAGAGGACATGAGGACGTTCACCTAAGAGATGGATGGTTGGATGGATGGAGGAGAGATGGATAGACCACATGACAGATGGACTGTGACATTCTGCTATGACTGTCAAAGAAGGTACTGAAGTATGGATCTGAAGCTAGTAACAGCTGACACAACACCCCATTCCCATGTTCAATGATAAAAAAGAGTTGTCGATGATGACATCTGCTTGCTGATACTACTGTCTGGATTGTTCCTACCCCTGTATGCTGCTCATTTTATTTCAGATGCTCCTTTAAGGTAACGTATTACTACTTAGTTACTACAGTCTTGTTTGGTTCTATGTTGTTTTGCAGTTTTTAATGTCCTTCAGAATCGTTCCTAGTGTATCCACTGCTACTTATTGTTCTAGCTGTTTTAGTCCACAGACGATTACAAGCCAATAAACGATATTCAGAACTTCCCTCCGGTCATGATGATGATGGCAATACAACATAGACGGGAAAGTTTGAGGCTGCTCATCCTGTTATCTGGGCTTACCTTGAAGGTGTCAGAGGAGCTACTCTGATTGACTTGTACTGGTAGCCTATTCTAGAAGTGAGAGATGCGTTACAAAATGACTGTATTACTCTAAAATGTCCTATTTGTCTGCTGATGGAGTTTTAGGTGTCTTAACTTGGTCTTTGAGGAGCCATTTGCTCTGTAAAAGAACAGGAACTCAGGGAAGGTCAAATCTTTCATGTCTCAGATCATCAGAGAGAAATATATAAAAGACCACCTACAGGGTGAGAAATGCCAGTGTGTCCAACTAACTGTGGGTCTTCGAGCCATCAGTCTTTTTGTTAGGAATTTCTGAGGTATCTCAAGCTGAGTGACATGTTCAGATAATTAAATGACAAAGGGGGCACAATTTATATTCAGTAATTAGTCTGGCAAAAGGAGAATTCAGACTTTTTTAGAAACGGAGGAGATGCCTTTGGAAATTAAAGAAATAGTGCAGAAACAAGTCAGAGAATTATCGACTAACGAGACTCGCGCCTTAATGACAGTGTCCTATTGGAGGGGTGTACTTCCTATTTGATATGATGTGGAAATTGTTTATCAGAATGAACTATACCTCATTTTTCTCACATTTAGTTAGAGACCATCCCCTTGAAGGAATGGTTAACATAGTCCAACCCCTATTCATGCAAGTGTGTCATTGGAGGAAAAGAAATAACAGCATCCGATTTGCAGTTGTCTGCAAACTTAGATAATCACAGGCCAGGAATGTTGGCTTGAAGGTCTGAAAAATAGGAAAGGACCCACCACCAACAACTGTGGTACTCCACTGGCACCAACTTTGCTTTCAAAAGTGGAGCCTGGGACTCTACTCCTATTCATTATGTCAGACAACCAGTTAGCTATCCACAATGCAACATACTGATTTCTATTCAAATCTGACTGTCACTAATGCCTTTCATATGAAATACTGTTAAATACTTTGTCCAGGTCAAGGTATGCTGTATGTATTGCATAACTCCTATCTTCTGCTTTGATGCCTTCTTCAAAGAAATTAAAGAGGTTAAGGAGGCAGGGCCTACCTCTGACGAAGCCAAACTGATGAAGGTCCACGTTAACATCTGAGTTAATATGTTCCACAGCTTTACATATGAGGCTAGACATACTAATAGGTCGGTAGATACCGGGGTCCTCGGTCAGGTCACCCTTTTGTAACAGCATTACGAAGGCTGTTTTCCAAGCTTCGGGAATGTAACTAGTTGGGAGGCTTAGAAGAAAACGATTAAGTAGGGATTGAGATAGGCCACGTCAGTTACAGATAATCAGGCAACTTGTTATCTTATCAGGGCTTATGGATGAGATATTCTTAGCTTTTGAGAAGGTTGAGAGGATGTTGAGAGGGCTTGCCCTAAAGTAAGTACAGAGGGTCACTCAGATTGTGAAATCTGTGCAATAGTTATAACTGTGGGTGGAGTAAACTGCGCACTAGACTTGTCAGCTAGGATATTAACGATTTTCTTTGGGTCAGAATGAGCAGTATTACCACAGATTTGCTTCCAACATTGTTGCGCGTTACGTTTTTGACTTCCTCACATAAGTCAAAAAAGTTGTAATTATTTATTTATTTATTTTCTATTTGTTTAATTAATTAATTAATTAATTAATTAATTAATTAATTAATTAATTGATTGATTGATTGATTGATTAATTAATTAATTAATTTTTTACTATTACTATAGAATACTGGCTTTCCAAAGCCACCAGCGTCTTGCTTAACCTGTGTTTCATCTACTTGGGTGCTCCTTGTTCTACAGTTATAGAACCAAGCAACATCCCTCGTAAGGAAATCATCTTGGGACTGCCTAATTTCCTTGGCGTCATCAGTGTTCTATAGAATACTGCCTTCCCCAAGACCACCAGCGTGTATTTGCTACTAGTTTTGTAATTAATGCTTTTTAGTCAATTTAATAACACATTTAGGTGATCCTCAGCGTGCACGCTAGCAGCCTACTGCGGTCTCTATCCCTCTCTCCTTCCCCGAATTTTTGAATCCACCCTTGCCCGTTTTTAGTATGTGTAATAATCTTTTATACTTTTTGCCACTAGATGGCAGTATACACACTCCCCGTACCTCCAGCTCAGATTAGTAGCAGCCCCAATGCTGTTAG
This sequence comes from Protopterus annectens, assembly GCF_019279795.1. NCBI lineage: Eukaryota > Metazoa > Chordata > Ceratodontiformes > Protopteridae > Protopterus > Protopterus annectens. The sequence goes on from NC_056739.1 coordinate 39,310,490, forward strand.
TGTTTCCTTCTAGTGTATTTTTCTTTAATAGCACTGTTCAACTGAGTTTCCTCAACATTGCATAAGTAGTGATTTCCCTTACCTCTGAGCTTGTTGGTAGCTCCGTGACATTGTTATGTGTCCAAATCACTGGTTGGTTTTTGGAATTCCACCTCCCTTCTCCTCGGCTCTATATCACATCTGTCTTTTCATCCTCACGCACTTTCCTTCCCCCTGTCCACTCCCCCTTTCAGTTACCTTCCCCTCTCCTCACTCTGTCGCCTCTGTCCCCTCCCCCTTTTTAATTACCTTCATCCCAGAGTCTATATAGTTACAGTGCTACTTGTGGTGCCATTTTTAAACTCTTCCCTAGCCCATCAGTCAATCCTGCAGTCAGGCTGCTTGCTTCGCTCGCTGGTGAGTTAAATCATCCTATCCATAATGTATTGTTGGCTTTTAACAGTTTGTTCGGACATATTTGTTCATTTACTGCTGATTAACTCTGAATTTGTTACTATAAACCTTGCACACCCTGTTCATCTCAGGTTTAGCAATTACTTAATGTACTATGCAGGCTTGTATACTAATTCTGCAATAGTTCACCAACAGCTGTGCTTTTTTTTTTTAACCTCTGGATACCTGCATTTTTACCCTGGTTAAACCAGTTGTGCACTGCTGTGTATAATACCTATTGTGCCTTACAACCATTTTTTAACCATTAGATAGTATTTACTGCTCTTTTGTCAGTCATTTTTGGTTTCACTGTGCGTTTCTCTTAATTTAGCCTGTGAAAGTATAGAGATGGATAGATGTAACGCCCAGCTCTATATTTGAAATCTGCTTGAACTGTTCTATATCTGTAGTAAGATAGTTGGTGATTAGTGTTGTATTTACTGTGCCGCACATGTTGGCATGTGTCCTCCAATAAGTGTTGTAACATTACCTTTCTGCTCGTGCTGTCTAACCCTTACCTTGCCTCTCGTCACTTACCTTCCTGCTTATTTTTCGTGTCTAACTTGTAGTTCTCTATTTTATTTTCCTCTCTTGTTCATTTCTTATAATACGCTCTTATACACACAGTACACCTATCCATTGCCCTCCCCTATCAGTTCTACCTAGCTGTTTTCCCGTTCTTACTGCCTTTAAACAATAAACAGTTTCTCTCGCTCTTTACAGCTTGCTTAACCTGTGTTTCTTCCACCCGGGTGCTCCTCGTTCTACTGTTATAGAAATAAGCAACCGCCCTTGTAAGGAAATCATTTTGGGACTGCCTAATTTCCTTGGCATCAGCAGTGTTCCATAGAATACTGCCTTCCCCAAGGCCACCAGCATATATGTACTACTAGTTTTGTAATTAATGCTTTTTAGTCAATCTAATACCACATTTAGGTGATCCTCAATGTGTAAACTAGCAGCCTACTCCGGTCTCTATCCCTCTCTCCCTCCCCGATTTTTTGATTCCACCCTTGCCCGTTTTATGTACGAGTGATAATCTTTTTAACTTTTTGCCACTAGGTGGCAGTATACGCACTCCCTGTACCTTCAGCTCAACTTAGTAGCAGTCCCAACGCTGTTAAGTGTTTCTTTCTAGTGTATTTTTTCGTTTTCTTTTTTTAATATTAGCTCTGTTCAACTGAGTTTCGCCCAACATTGCATAAATAGTGATTTCCCTTACCTCTGAGCTTGTCGGTAGCTCCATGGCATTATGTGTCCAAATCACTGATTGGTTTTTGGGATTCCACCTCCCTTCTTCTTGGCTCAATGAACTAGTTTCACCTCTGCCCATCTCCCCCTTCTCAAACACCAAAACTTCTCAACTCCTCCCCTTTACTATCAAACCTATTCCTATCTCCACCTTAAGAAAACTCCTTCAAAAATTGAAATCATGTTCAAATGCCCCTGATGACCTTCCATCCAACTTCCTAAAACTAGCTGCTGATAGCATTGTCTTCCCCATCTCTATCCTAATAAATTGGTCAATTTCAGAAGCCTGCGTACCTCTACTCTAGAAAAAGGCCTTTATTATTCCCCTTCAGAAAGGAGGCAACAACGACATCCCAGTTTCCGGCCAATTGCCATCTTATCTCCATCTGTAACATTCTAGAAAAATGCATTCACCTACAACTATTACCCTACCTCTTAGACAACCACCTGCTAACCCCCACACAACACAGATTTAGACCTGGACACAGCACCACCATAGCTCTCCTCTCCTTCCTTGAAATTCTCAATAACGCTCGAGACTCCGGTAGTAATGTACTATCCTCCTTCTTGATTTATCCAAGGCTTTTGATACTATTTTGCATAATCTTCTCCTGTCCAAACTCTAATCTCAACCTATCCATCTCTTCTATCAATTGGCTCTCCAGTTACCTCTCTGATAGGCAACAAGCCGTCAAATGGAAAAACTGCACATCCTCCTTCATTAATACCCCTACAGGTGTACCACAGGGTTCTATATTAGGTCATTTACTCTTTAACATATTCATAAACGATTTCCATCAGTGTATTCCAAATGCTAAACTTATCCAATATGCAAATGACTCTACGATCATCTGCTCTGCCAAATCCCTCCCCATACTCTTGAAATTAACTCAGTAAGTCTTCTCTTCTACCGGCAAGCACTGGATGTTAAATAACCGCCTAGCACTCAACACATCTAAATCTAAAATCATGATATTTACCCCTTCAAAAAATACCATAATAGACGAGAATTCTTTCTTCATAACCAGCCAAAACAAGACCTCTATCGAAATCATCCCCCATACAAAGCTTCTAGGATCCTTACTGATGAACAATTAAAATTTGACATTCACCTACAAACTAATATAAAAAAACATCAAAAGCTAGGCATGCTTTATCTCCACAATGTTATCTGACTCCCTCTAAGTATGTCCTCTCTATCACATATCTCATTCCCTACCTCTTGTATGGTGGCCCACTTCTTACTCATCTTCAATCCTCTCTAAAGACAAAATCCTCCTGCTATAACAAAATCTCTAAGTTCGCTACTGGATATAAATCCTCCACCCACCACTGCAACTCCCTTCAGAAATTAAACTGGCTAGAACTGCCTATCTCTCCTATATCCAACTAACCTATGCTTATAAACTCATATTCAAACCTTTCTCTGCCCTTCCCTCACCTTCTCTCTCAAAATGCATCTTCCAGAAGACTTCTCAGGTCCAATAATCAGAATCAGCTTGAAGTGCACAAACCTGCATGCTCTCCAGACAAACTTCTATTATCCTTCTCTCTCCATGCCACCACTTATTCATACCACCCATAACCACTCCAACTTTAAGACCTTGCTCCATTCCCACCTCTCATCTCACTGGGAATGTTCCTGCTCTCACCCCACATGGCTTTGCTCTACTTCACCCCTGTTTACCTATTCTCCCACTCTCTCAACTCAATTATAACACTGATCTCCACTATTCGTATCCACCTTTTCTCTTCAGCTCTTACTTACTCCCCACTATTTCTTACATTTTGTCTTATAATTGCAAGACTTGTAACTCTTAATTCCCTTGTTTCTCTAAATATTTGTTAATATGCTGTATGAGGCTCATTGCCGCTACTGTTTTATACCAATGTGTTATCTGCCCTTTCGTGGATATTACCTTCATGCTTGAACAGAGCATGCTACACCATTGAGTTTTATTTATATATATATATATATATATATATATATATATATGTTTTGTTTTGCATTCATTGCATACTGTAATTTCTTAAGCTATGTAATAACTTGTGAACATGTGTTAATTTTTCAATTTGTATACTGTTTAAGGGGCTTTTTTCCCCGGGCTTCCTTTGAAAATGGGCTCTTCTTGGCCCAATGGACTATCCCAGTAAACAAACTGTAAATAAATAAATAAATACAGTTTTTTATTTGCTTCAGTGGAAATTTTAAGTTAATGTTTACCTTTGCGCTTCCTACCCTTAAGATGTTTGCTAGTTTGTTTAAATGTGCAATTAAGGTAATTAGAATGACACCTTGTGTACGTATAAATCATTTATTTTTCTCGCTGTATAGGTAGCTTATACAGGTATTCCACCAGAGAGGTGAGTCTTTACATTTCTCATTATATTACGATTCACAGGATCATAGCCACAAGGACATTTTCTCATTCTCAGTAGCCACTCCTAGGCCTTGCCTTCCTTTCTGTGTTAGCAGCTTTAAAATAACATCACACTTTACTCCTGGCTGATATTGTGCTACTGTTCACTTTTGATTTACTGACTGTAATGGTATTAGATGTAATTAATACTGCACTATTGTGCATTGCTGACTTGGTGCTGTTACTACTGGCATACAGCAGTATTGTCTATTACTCAAAAACACATGTACGTATTATCTCAGTTGCTGAGTGCACTGTTTGATGACTGGTATAGCTGCTGAGGTTCTGCGTGTTCTAATTGCTATGTTGTTACAGTATTCACAGCACCTGCTACCTCATGGTGATTCAGTATGGCAGGGGTGGAAGTGTTTACTTAACTTGGAGGCTGCCTTCTCACCTCAGAACACATTCTGTACGCACAACACATACACATACAGCACAGAGCACTTCCATTAAACCAACTTATGCTGAGGTTGTTAACAGACCACTGCCTAAACCTCCCAGAATAAAGTCTAAGAAACCTCAGACATCAGCTCACACAGTAACACCCCCATCGTCACCCTTCACACCTACACCTCAGATGTACACCTCTAAGAGTCACAAGAGTGCGGACTCCAAGCCCTTATAGCCCACTGAGACGGCATCAGACCATGGCAATATTTTAGCAATAGGTGACTCTACTGTAAAGCATATGGACATCACCCCTCACCAGGCTAGATAAGAACGGGGCAACAGCTGTCTATACGGAGACAGGATCCAGGACATAACAAAGGCACTTAGATCTCCCTATCCAGACAAATATGCCTATGACCTGACAGTAGTCCATGTGGGGGTGAATGACCATAAATGCTCTACCTAGAGGGATATGCAGAGGGATAAGAGTCAGCTAGCTATGCATGTGTCTCAGGTAAGAGTAATCTATAGCTATGCACATGTCTGAGGTGAGAGTCAGATAGCTATGCATGTGTCACAGGTAAGAGTCAGCTACCTATGCATGTCTCTCAGGTAAGAGTCAGCTAGCTATGCACATGTCTCAGGTAAGGGTCAGATAGCTATGCACATGTCTCAGGTAAGGGTCAGATAGCTATGCACATGTCTCAGGTAAGAGTCAGCTATAGCTATGCATGTGTCTCAGGTAAGAGTCAGCTAGCTATGCATGTGTCTCAGGTAAGGGTCAGCTAGCTATGCATGTGTCTCAGGTAAGAGTCAGCTAGCTATGCATGTCTCTCAGGTAACAGTCAGCTAGCTATGCATGTGTCACAGGTAAGAATCAGCTAGCTATGCATGTCTCTCAGCTAAGAGTCAGCTAGCTATGCACATGTCTCAGGTAAGGGTCAGCTAGCTATGCACATGTCTCAGGTGAAA
>NC_056739.1:39316457-39428957 GCF_019279795.1 Protopterus annectens
GTTTTTTTTAAAAACCTCATTAAACCCCTCATAGCCAGAGTGGAAGAAGTATAAACTTTCTTTCCCCATCTATCAAGGCCCTGGCTTCTTTATCTGCAGGAACCGGATTCTTGACAACAGAAGCCTTAACACCTGTAGGCCCCTGGCTAACAGTTTCTGGGTCTGCCCTGGGACTCTTAAAAGATACTTATGAACTTCAGGCACCCTGTAATGCCTATCCCGGTTTAACAGGAGCAGGAGGCAAAGAAGCAGGATTAAGAGAAGCTTCTGTAAAACATCTTCCACTACATCAAAACAGGAGGTATAGCCAAAGGCCTATGCTGGGGTAAAAACAAAATTCCTAAGCCTTTTTCCTGGAATCAGAAGTCTGACCTTCCCACTTAAAATGCTCCCTCATGGAATGAAGAGTTTCTGAAAAAGAAAAATCCTCAGGAGGAGAAGCAGAAGGAGTAGAATCATCCACATCAGAATCAGAATATGGAGAGTACTCCTGCAAGTCTTCAGCCGAAGACTCTGAAACATCCGAAGCCTGCTCAAAACTCCCTAGCTCAGGCACCACCCTAGGTCTCTTATCAGGAGGGGGCAAAGAACCCCTAATTAAAGAAATCAAATCTTCTGCCATTTTAAGCATATGCTTCTTGGGCACAGTTCCAGAAGAACCAGGGGTGACACCAGCTGAAGCTAAACCTGGCCTGCCTCTAGGAGAAGCCTTGGAAACAGAAGGAGAAGGCCTAACCACCCTAGGCAGGGAGGGGAGTATTGTAACCTGAGAAGCCCCATCACCCTGACCTGCCTCCTGAGAGGCCACATCCTGCAACAACAAGGTCTCACCCTGGGATCCCAAAGAAACCTCCGGTGGAACTACCGGCTCCACCGACACCTCTAAAGAACCGGCGTCCGTGCGGACAGTTCTTCTAACCCTAGGCTTAACTGCTTTGTCATTGCGCTTCTTGAGAAGCGGGCGTCGAGGCATCCGGCGGCATTTTATAATTGCACCGCTTGAGAGACTAACCTGGCACAATCTAATCTCCTCTTTATAGTGCGTTTATTGAATATAGCACAAAGCGACATAACAGCGTGGTGCTCAGGCCCTAAACAAGGAATACACAAGGTATGATAATCTCTGTCGGTATCTGTTTCCCACAGAAATGCAGTTATTCACTTTTTCTGACATCGTTTAACCACTGAGGCAAGAAAAACCAAAATATTCTAGCGAGTACTTAGCCAACTTTGATTCGGTCTGAAACTCCGGAATCGAAAAATTTCAGAACGCCAACCGGCACTTGCAATACTGCTTCTGCATCGGACCATGCGGCAAAAAAGACTGAGGATATGACGTGGGTCATGCGCATTTGTACCCTGGCGTCCTGATGTCAGTCAAATGCGCCTATGACCGGCGATCAGCCTTATACTTTGATATTCGGGCCGACCGAGGACAGCGGACTACCCAAGTGTAAGGACTGCAGCAATGTGAGATGAAGAACAAAACTGTCATATCAAAGTAGTACATTAAACAGAATACAGGACTCAGGGGATCAAAACTGTCATATCAAAGTAGTACATTAAACAGAATACAGGACTCAGGGGATCAAAACTGTCATATCAAAGTAGTACATTAAACAGAATACAGGACTCAGGGATCAAAACTGTCATATCAAAGTAGTACATTAAACAGAATACAGGACTCAGGGATCAAAACTGTCATATCAAAGTAGTACATTAAACAGAATACAGGACTCGGGATCAAAACTGTCATATCAAAGTAGTACATTAAACAGAATACAGGACTCAGGGATCAAAACTGTCATATCAAAGTAGTACATTAAACAGAATACAGGACTCAGGGGATCAAAACTGTCATATCAAAGTAGTACATTAAACAGAATACAGGACTCAGGGATCAAAACTGTCATATCAAAGTAGTACATTAAACAGAATACAGGACTCGGGATCAAAACTGTCATATCAAAGTAGTACATTAAACAGAATACAGGACTCAGGGATCAAAACTGTCATATCAAAGTAGTACATTAAACAGAATACAGGACTCAGGGATCAAAACTGTCATATCAAAGTAGTACATTAAACAGAATACAGGACTCAGGGGATCAAAACTGTCATATCAAAGTAGTACATTAAACAGAATACAGGACTCAGGGATCAAAACTGTCATATCAAAGTAGTACATTAAACAGAATACAGGACTCAGGGATCAAAACTGTCATATCAAAGTAGTACATTAAACAGAATACAGGACTCAGGGATCAAAACTGTCATATCAAAGTAGTACATTAAACAGAATACAGGACTCAGGGGATCAAAACTGTCATATCAAAGTAGTACATTAAACAGAATACAGGACTCAGGGATCAAAACTGTCATATCAAAGTAGTACATTAAACAGAATACAGGACTCAGGGGATCAAAACTGTCATATCAAAGTAGTACATTAAACAGAATACAGGACTCAGGGGATCAAAACTGTCATATCAAAGTAGTACATTAAACAGAATACAGGACTCAGGGATCAAAACTGTCATATCAAAGTAGTACATTAAACAGAATACAGGACTCAGGGGATCAAAACTGTCATATCAAAGTAGTACATTAAACAGAATACAGGACTCAGGGATCAAAACTGTCATATCAAAGTAGTACATTAAACAGAATACAGGACTCAGGGGATCAAAACTGTCATATCAAAGTAGTACATTAAACAGAATACAGGACTCAGGGGATCAAAACTGTCATATCAAAGTAGTACATTAAACAGAATACAGGACTCAGGGGATCAAAACTGTCATATCAAAGTAGTACATTAAACAGAATACAGGACTCAGGGATCAAAACTGTCATATCAAAGTAGTACATTAAACAGAATACAGGACTCAGGGATCAAAACTGTCATATCAAAGTAGTACATTAAACAGAATACAGGACTCAGGGGATCAAAACTGTCATATCAAAGTAGTACATTAAACAGAATACAGGACTCAGGGATCAAAACTGTCATATCAAAGTAGTACATTAAACAGAATACAGGACTCAGGGGATCAAAACTGTCATATCAAAGTAGTACATTAAACAGAATACAGGACTCAGGGATCAAAACTGTCATATCAAAGTAGTACATTAAACAGAATACAGGACTCAGGGGATCAAAACTGTCATATCAAAGTAGTACATTAAACAGAATACAGGACTCAGGGATCAAAACTGTCATATCAAAGTAGTACATTAAACAGAATACAGGACTCAGGGGATCAAAACTGTCATATCAAAGTAGTACATTAAACAGAATACAGGACTCAGGGATCAAAACTGTCATATCAAAGTAGTACATTAAACAGAATACAGGACTCGGGATCAAAACTGTCATATCAAAGTAGTACATTAAACAGAATACAGGACTCGGGATCAAAACTGTCATATCAAAGTAGTACATTAAACAGAATACAGGACTCGGGATCAAAACTGTCATATCAAAGTAGTACATTAAACAGAATACAGGACTCAGGGGATCAAAACTGTCATATCAAAGTAGTACATTAAACAGAATACAGGACTCAGGGATCAAAACTGTCATATCAAAGTAGTACATTAAACAGAATACAGGACTCGGGATCAAAACTGTCATATCAAAGTAGTACATTAAACAGAATACAGGACTCGGGATCAAAACTGTCATATCAAAGTAGTACATTAAACAGAATACAGGACTCGGGATCAAAACTGTCATATCAAAGTAGTACATTAAACAGAATACAGGACTCGGGATCAAAACTGTCATATCAAAGTAGTACATTAAACAGAATACAGGACTCAGGGATCAAAACTGTCATATCAAAGTAGTACATTAAACAGAATACAGGACTCAGGGATCAAAACTGTCATATCAAAGTAGTACATTAAACAGAATACAGGACTCAGGGGATCAAAACTGTCATATCAAAGTAGTACATTAAACAGAATACAGGACTCAGGGATCAAAACTGTCATATCAAAGTAGTACATTAAACAGAATACAGGACTCAGGGGATCAAAACTGTCATATCAAAGTAGTACATTAAACAGAATACAGGACTCAGGGGATCAAAACTGTCATATCAAAGTAGTACATTAAACAGAATACAGGACTCAGGGATCAAAACTGTCATATCAAAGTAGTACATTAAACAGAATACAGGACTCAGGGGATCAAAACTGTCATATCAAAGTAGTACATTAAACAGAATACAGGACTCAGGGATCAAAACTGTCATATCAAAGTAGTACATTAAACAGAATACAGGACTCAGGGATCAAAACTGTCATATCAAAGTAGTACATTAAACAGAATACAGGACTCAGGGATCAAAACTGTCATATCAAAGTAGTACATTAAACAGAATACAGGACTCAGGGGATCAAAACTGTCATATCAAAGTAGTACATTAAACAGAATACAGGACTCAGGGATCAAAACTGTCATATCAAAGTAGTACATTAAACAGAATACAGGACTCGGGATCAAAACTGTCATATCAAAGTAGTACATTAAACAGAATACAGGACTCAGGGATCAAAACTGTCATATCAAAGTAGTACATTAAACAGAATACAGGACTCAGGGGATCAAAACTGTCATATCAAAGTAGTACATTAAACAGAATACAGGACTCAGGGATCAAAACTGTCATATCAAAGTAGTACATTAAACAGAATACAGGACTCAGGGATCAAAACTGTCATATCAAAGTAGTACATTAAACAGAATACAGGACTCAGGGGATCAAAACTGTCATATCAAAGTAGTACATTAAACAGAATACAGGACTCAGGGATCAAAACTGTCATATCAAAGTAGTACATTAAACAGAATACAGGACTCAGGGATCAAAACTGTCATATCAAAGTAGTACATTAAACAGAATACAGGACTCAGGGGATCAAAACTGTCATATCAAAGTAGTACATTAAACAGAATACAGGACTCAGGGGATCAAAACTGTCATATCAAAGTAGTACATTAAACAGAATACAGGACTCAGGGGATCAAAACTGTCATATCAAAGTAGTACATTAAACAGAATACAGGACTCAGGGATCAAAACTGTCATATCAAAGTAGTACATTAAACAGAATACAGGACTCAGGGGATCAAAACTGTCATATCAAAGTAGTACATTAAACAGAATACAGGACTCAGGGGATCAAAACTGTCATATCAAAGTAGTACATTAAACAGAATACAGGACTCAGGGGATCAAAACTGTCATATCAAAGTAGTACATTAAACAGAATACAGGACTCAGGGGATCAAAACTGTCATATCAAAGTAGTACATTAAACAGAATACAGGACTCAGGGGATCAAAACTGTCATATCAAAGTAGTACATTAAACAGAATACAGGACTCAGGGGATCAAAACTGTCATATCAAAGTAGTACATTAAACAGAATACAGGACTCAGGGATCAAAACTGTCATATCAAAGTAGTACATTAAACAGAATACAGGACTCAGGGATCAAAACTGTCATATCAAAGTAGTACATTAAACAGAATACAGGACTCAGGGATCAAAACTGTCATATCAAAGTAGTACATTAAACAGAATACAGGACTCAGGGATCAAAACTGTCATATCAAAGTAGTACATTAAACAGAATACAGGACTCAGGGATCAAAACTGTCATATCAAAGTAGTACATTAAACAGAATACAGGACTCAGGGGATCAAAACTGTCATATCAAAGTAGTACATTAAACAGAATACAGGACTCAGGGGATCAAAACTGTCATATCAAAGTAGTACATTAAACAGAATACAGGACTCAGGGATCAAAACTGTCATATCAAAGTAGTACATTAAACAGAATACAGGACTCAGGGGATCAAAACTGTCATATCAAAGTAGTACATTAAACAGAATACAGGACTCAGGGATCAAAACTGTCATATCAAAGTAGTACATTAAACAGAATACAGGACTCAGGGATCAAAACTGTCATATCAAAGTAGTACATTAAACAGAATACAGGACTCAGGGGATCAAAACTGTCATATCAAAGTAGTACATTAAACAGAATACAGGACTCAGGGGATCAAAACTGTCATATCAAAGTAGTACATTAAACAGAATACAGGACTCAGGGGATCAAAACTGTCATATCAAAGTAGTACATTAAACAGAATACAGGACTCAGGGGATCAAAACTGTCATATCAAAGTAGTACATTAAACAGAATACAGGACTCAGGGGATCAAAACTGTCATATCAAAGTAGTACATTAAACAGAATACAGGACTCAGGGATCAAAACTGTCATATCAAAGTAGTACATTAAACAGAATACAGGACTCAGGGATCAAAACTGTCATATCAAAGTAGTACATTAAACAGAATACAGGACTCAGGGGATCAAAACTGTCATATCAAAGTAGTACATTAAACAGAATACAGGACTCAGGGATCAAAACTGTCATATCAAAGTAGTACATTAAACAGAATACAGGACTCAGGGATCAAAACTGTCATATCAAAGTAGTACATTAAACAGAATACAGGACTCAGGGATCAAAACTGTCATATCAAAGTAGTACATTAAACAGAATACAGGACTCGGGATCAAAACTGTCATATCAAAGTAGTACATTAAACAGAATACAGGACTCGGGATCAAAACTGTCATATCAAAGTAGTACATTAAACAGAATACAGGACTCAGGGATCAAAACTGTCATATCAAAGTAGTACATTAAACAGAATACAGGACTCAGGGGATCAAAACTGTCATATCAAAGTAGTACATTAAACAGAATACAGGACTCAGGGGATCAAAACTGTCATATCAAAGTAGTACATTAAACAGAATACAGGACTCAGGGATCAAAACTGTCATATCAAAGTAGTACATTAAACAGAATACAGGACTCAGGGGATCAAAACTGTCATATCAAAGTAGTACATTAAACAGAATACAGGACTCAGGGATCAAAACTGTCATATCAAAGTAGTACATTAAACAGAATACAGGACTCAGGGATCAAAACTGTCATATCAAAGTAGTACATTAAACAGAATACAGGACTCAGGGGATCAAAACTGTCATATCAAAGTAGTACATTAAACAGAATACAGGACTCAGGGATCAAAACTGTCATATCAAAGTAGTACATTAAACAGAATACAGGACTCAGGGGATCAAAACTGTCATATCAAAGTAGTACATTAAACAGAATACAGGACTCAGGGATCAAAACTGTCATATCAAAGTAGTACATTAAACAGAATACAGGACTCAGGGATCAAAACTGTCATATCAAAGTAGTACATTAAACAGAATACAGGACTCAGGGATCAAAACTGTCATATCAAAGTAGTACATTAAACAGAATACAGGACTCAGGGGATCAAAACTGTCATATCAAAGTAGTACATTAAACAGAATACAGGACTCAGGGATCAAAACTGTCATATCAAAGTAGTACATTAAACAGAATACAGGACTCAGGGGATCAAAACTGTCATATCAAAGTAGTACATTAAACAGAATACAGGACTCAGGGGATCAAAACTGTCATATCAAAGTAGTACATTAAACAGAATACAGGACTCAGGGATCAAAACTGTCATATCAAAGTAGTACATTAAACAGAATACAGGACTCAGGGATCAAAACTGTCATATCAAAGTAGTACATTAAACAGAATACAGGACTCAGGGATCAAAACTGTCATATCAAAGTAGTACATTAAACAGAATACAGGACTCAGGGATCAAAACTGTCATATCAAAGTAGTACATTAAACAGAATACAGGACTCAGGGGATCAAAACTGTCATATCAAAGTAGTACATTAAACAGAATACAGGACTCAGGGATCAAAACTGTCATATCAAAGTAGTACATTAAACAGAATACAGGACTCAGGGATCAAAACTGTCATATCAAAGTAGTACATTAAACAGAATACAGGACTCAGGGATCAAAACTGTCATATCAAAGTAGTACATTAAACAGAATACAGGACTCAGGGGATCAAAACTGTCATATCAAAGTAGTACATTAAACAGAATACAGGACTCAGGGGATCAAAACTGTCATATCAAAGTAGTACATTAAACAGAATACAGGACTCAGGGATCAAAACTGTCATATCAAAGTAGTACATTAAACAGAATACAGGACTCAGGGATCAAAACTGTCATATCAAAGTAGTACATTAAACAGAATACAGGACTCAGGGATCAAAACTGTCATATCAAAGTAGTACATTAAACAGAATACAGGACTCAGGGGATCAAAACTGTCATATCAAAGTAGTACATTAAACAGAATACAGGACTCAGGGATCAAAACTGTCATATCAAAGTAGTACATTAAACAGAATACAGGACTCAGGGATCAAAACTGTCATATCAAAGTAGTACATTAAACAGAATACAGGACTCAGGGATCAAAACTGTCATATCAAAGTAGTACATTAAACAGAATACAGGACTCAGGGGATCAAAACTGTCATATCAAAGTAGTACATTAAACAGAATACAGGACTCAGGGGATCAAAACTGTCATATCAAAGTAGTACATTAAACAGAATACAGGACTCAGGGATCAAAACTGTCATATCAAAGTAGTACATTAAACAGAATACAGGACTCAGGGATCAAAACTGTCATATCAAAGTAGTACATTAAACAGAATACAGGACTCAGGGATCAAAACTGTCATATCAAAGTAGTACATTAAACAGAATACAGGACTCAGGGATCAAAACTGTCATATCAAAGTAGTACATTAAACAGAATACAGGACTCGGGATCAAAACTGTCATATCAAAGTAGTACATTAAACAGAATACAGGACTCAGGGGATCAAAACTGTCATATCAAAGTAGTACATTAAACAGAATACAGGACTCAGGGGATCAAAACTGTCATATCAAAGTAGTACATTAAACAGAATACAGGACTCAGGGATCAAAACTGTCATATCAAAGTAGTACATTAAACAGAATACAGGACTCAGGGATCAAAACTGTCATATCAAAGTAGTACATTAAACAGAATACAGGACTCAGGGATCAAAACTGTCATATCAAAGTAGTACATTAAACAGAATACAGGACTCAGGGATCAAAACTGTCATATCAAAGTAGTACATTAAACAGAATACAGGACTCAGGGATCAAAACTGTCATATCAAAGTAGTACATTAAACAGAATACAGGACTCAGGGATCAAAACTGTCATATCAAAGTAGTACATTAAACAGAATACAGGACTCAGGGGATCAAAACTGTCATATCAAAGTAGTACATTAAACAGAATACAGGACTCAGGGATCAAAACTGTCATATCAAAGTAGTACATTAAACAGAATACAGGACTCAGGGATCAAAACTGTCATATCAAAGTAGTACATTAAACAGAATACAGGACTCAGGGATCAAAACTGTCATATCAAAGTAGTACATTAAACAGAATACAGGACTCAGGGGATCAAAACTGTCATATCAAAGTAGTACATTAAACAGAATACAGGACTCAGGGGATCAAAACTGTCATATCAAAGTAGTACATTAAACAGAATACAGGACTCAGGGATCAAAACTGTCATATCAAAGTAGTACATTAAACAGAATACAGGACTCAGGGGATCAAAACTGTCATATCAAAGTAGTACATTAAACAGAATACAGGACTCAGGGATCAAAACTGTCATATCAAAGTAGTACATTAAACAGAATACAGGACTCAGGGATCAAAACTGTCATATCAAAGTAGTACATTAAACAGAATACAGGACTCAGGGATCAAAACTGTCATATCAAAGTAGTACATTAAACAGAATACAGGACTCAGGGATCAAAACTGTCATATCAAAGTAGTACATTAAACAGAATACAGGACTCAGGGGATCAAAACTGTCATATCAAAGTAGTACATTAAACAGAATACAGGACTCAGGGGATCAAAACTGTCATATCAAAGTAGTACATTAAACAGAATACAGGACTCAGGGATCAAAACTGTCATATCAAAGTAGTACATTAAACAGAATACAGGACTCAGGGATCAAAACTGTCATATCAAAGTAGTACATTAAACAGAATACAGGACTCGGGATCAAAACTGTCATATCAAAGTAGTACATTAAACAGAATACAGGACTCAGGGATCAAAACTGTCATATCAAAGTAGTACATTAAACAGAATACAGGACTCAGGGATCAAAACTGTCATATCAAAGTAGTACATTAAACAGAATACAGGACTCAGGGGATCAAAACTGTCATATCAAAGTAGTACATTAAACAGAATACAGGACTCAGGGATCAAAACTGTCATATCAAAGTAGTACATTAAACAGAATACAGGACTCAGGGGATCAAAACTGTCATATCAAAGTAGTACATTAAACAGAATACAGGACTCAGGGGATCAAAACTGTCATATCAAAGTAGTACATTAAACAGAATACAGGACTCAGGGATCAAAACTGTCATATCAAAGTAGTACATTAAACAGAATACAGGACTCAGGGATCAAAACTGTCATATCAAAGTAGTACATTAAACAGAATACAGGACTCAGGGATCAAAACTGTCATATCAAAGTAGTACATTAAACAGAATACAGGACTCAGGGATCAAAACTGTCATATCAAAGTAGTACATTAAACAGAATACAGGACTCGGGATCAAAACTGTCATATCAAAGTAGTACATTAAACAGAATACAGGACTCAGGGATCAAAACTGTCATATCAAAGTAGTACATTAAACAGAATACAGGACTCAGGGGATCAAAACTGTCATATCAAAGTAGTACATTAAACAGAATACAGGACTCAGGGATCAAAACTGTCATATCAAAGTAGTACATTAAACAGAATACAGGACTCAGGGGATCAAAACTGTCATATCAAAGTAGTACATTAAACAGAATACAGGACTCAGGGATCAAAACTGTCATATCAAAGTAGTACATTAAACAGAATACAGGACTCAGGGGATCAAAACTGTCATATCAAAGTAGTACATTAAACAGAATACAGGACTCAGGGATCAAAACTGTCATATCAAAGTAGTACATTAAACAGAATACAGGACTCAGGGGATCAAAACTGTCATATCAAAGTAGTACATTAAACAGAATACAGGACTCAGGGATCAAAACTGTCATATCAAAGTAGTACATTAAACAGAATACAGGACTCAGGGATCAAAACTGTCATATCAAAGTAGTACATTAAACAGAATACAGGACTCAGGGATCAAAACTGTCATATCAAAGTAGTACATTAAACAGAATACAGGACTCAGGGGATCAAAACTGTCATATCAAAGTAGTACATTAAACAGAATACAGGACTCAGGGATCAAAACTGTCATATCAAAGTAGTACATTAAACAGAATACAGGACTCAGGGATCAAAACTGTCATATCAAAGTAGTACATTAAACAGAATACAGGACTCAGGGGATCAAAACTGTCATATCAAAGTAGTACATTAAACAGAATACAGGACTCAGGGGATCAAAACTGTCATATCAAAGTAGTACATTAAACAGAATACAGGACTCAGGGATCAAAACTGTCATATCAAAGTAGTACATTAAACAGAATACAGGACTCAGGGATCAAAACTGTCATATCAAAGTAGTACATTAAACAGAATACAGGACTCAGGGATCAAAACTGTCATATCAAAGTAGTACATTAAACAGAATACAGGACTCAGGGATCAAAACTGTCATATCAAAGTAGTACATTAAACAGAATACAGGACTCAGGGGATCAAAACTGTCATATCAAAGTAGTACATTAAACAGAATACAGGACTCAGGGATCAAAACTGTCATATCAAAGTAGTACATTAAACAGAATACAGGACTCAGGGGATCAAAACTGTCATATCAAAGTAGTACATTAAACAGAATACAGGACTCAGGGATCAAAACTGTCATATCAAAGTAGTACATTAAACAGAATACAGGACTCAGGGGATCAAAACTGTCATATCAAAGTAGTACA
This sequence comes from Protopterus annectens, assembly GCF_019279795.1. Classification (NCBI taxonomy): domain Eukaryota; kingdom Metazoa; phylum Chordata; order Ceratodontiformes; family Protopteridae; genus Protopterus; species Protopterus annectens. The sequence continues at coordinate 39,328,480 of NC_056739.1, forward strand.
TTAAACAGAATACAGGACTCAGGGATCAAAACTGTCATATCAAAGTAGTACATTAAACAGAATACAGGACTCAGGGATCAAAACTGTCATATCAAAGTAGTACATTAAACAGAATACAGGACTCAGGGATCAAAACTGTCATATCAAAGTAGTACATTAAACAGAATACAGGACTCAGGGATCAAAACTGTCATATCAAAGTAGTACATTAAACAGAATACAGGACTCAGGGATCAAAACTGTCATATCAAAGTAGTACATTAAACAGAATACAGGACTCAGGGGATCAAAACTGTCATATCAAAGTAGTACATTAAACAGAATACAGGACTCAGGGGATCAAAACTGTCATATCAAAGTAGTACATTAAACAGAATACAGGACTCAGGGGATCAAAACTGTCATATCAAAGTATTGCACATTAATTTGTGTTTTTCTCTAATTCATTATTACATGACATTTTTTCACACCACTGTGACATTCACATTACTAAATTTGAACCCCTGCCTGCCTAACGCATATTATCTTGACATGTGTATTAACTACTGATGTTACAGACTAACTTGTACACCATTTGTTAGAATTAATTTATTTGAAGGGGTGTTACATATAGTTTGTGTCAGAATGAAAAGGAACTACTTAGGAGGTCAAAACCTTCCCTCTGTCAAATTGGCACTTCATAAGTACTATACCTTACCTCACATTTGATCAATAGTCAATTTTTATGAGACACAGGGCTTTGCACACTGTTACAATATACACATTACTACAGTCAAACCCTTTCCTGCCTCATATTCTCTTGATGCATGCCTGCGCTGTTCATGGCACAGAAGTTGTCAGAAGACACACATTTGAAGGTATGTTACCAAGAGTGTGCAAAATGTATTTATTTATTGCATTTGTTTACCAGGCAAGTCCACTGGGCCTAAAACAGCCCATTTTTGGTGGAGGCCCTGGGAGAAAAGCTCTGACAAGAACATAGATACAGAAAAATAAATAAACATTAATTGGTACAGAAGTAAAAACACTGTTATACTTAGTGGTTACAGTAATATATACAGAATATATACATAAGTTAGGAATTTAGTTGGTTTGATTACAATAACCTATACAGAATATGTTCCAAAATTAGGCACCAGAGACCAGCAGTTCCAACATACAAGTGATTTAATGTTCAAACACAGCAAAAGGAACACACATCCACAAATAACATAAATGCTGATAAAAACACTTCCCCTAACATTTTCTTCTCATATAACTTCATCAGATGGGCAAAAACCTCATAGCTGCCTAGTTAAATAGCTTTTCCTGTTTTAATAGACCAATGAAATCAGTAATTCAATTAGTTACCAAGATACAGAAAGAGTGGATTCTAAACTGCATGTTTACTAGTCAACCACCATCTGGTGGACAAATAATAAAACACATGAAAATGTATATAAAATCAAGAATTCACTTAAATAAATAAAACCACAATAAAATAACATGAATATACATAAAAATGTAAAAAAATGTAAAATTTTCACAATTTTGCAGACCTGAGCTTGAGTGCCGGTTTTATAGACACCATATCATTAAGTCCTGAATTGCTGCAAGCATCCAGGACTAATTGCCAATATAGTTCCCTGTATTTGAGTCTGGTCGCCCATGGCCCATCCCTGGGGTCTATAGGGACCACCTCTATCACTAAAAATTGATGCTCTGCTTTTGGACATGCCTGAAGATGTTTGTACAGGGCGTTATCATTTTTCTTCCTTAAATCATAAAGGTGTTCATACATTCTTTGTTTTAACCTCCTTTCTGTGTTACCCACATAGAAGGAGTCACATGCCCCACACAAAACAATATATACCACACCTGTGGTATCACAATTTGCATTCCCTCTAGTAGTTATATACTTGTTTCTACATTTTAAATACATGTCCCCAGTCCATATGTGCTTACATTGGATACAACTTCCACATTTGTGTACCTTTTTTGTTAATAATGAGAGTTCTGAAATTGTTAAAATGGGAACCTCCTTCCAAAATATTTTTGATATTTCGTCCTTTTTTGTACACACATTTAAGTGGCTTGTCAAATATACAATTTAAATCTGATAAGGCTGCAAATTTTTTCCACTCCTTGTCTATAACTTGTTTGACCAAATTTGTTTCACCATCATATGTGATAGTCAAAGCAGATTGGTAAGACACCCCTTCTATCTTCGTACCTAGCATTACATAATCAGAAGGGTGATTTTTACCCAAAATAAGGGCAAACCTAGACTCTCTACCATCCATGACTTCTGTTAATGCATCATTCAAAAGTGTGGGAGGGTACCCTCTGGCTTTGAACATTTCCACTATAAAATCACATTCTCCTTTAAAATCCTGGTCATCAGATGTCATTCTGCTAGCCCGGACCAGTTGACCTTTTATTACCCCTCTTTTTTGGTGTGGGGGGTCGGCACTCACATAGTGAAGATAAGAATTTGAAAATGTCTGCTTTCTATGTATTTTAGATTTGAAACCATTGTCCACCCTTTGAATGTTAACATCAAGGTAATTTAACTCACTATTGTTAATCTGATATGAAAATTTTAGGAACTTAGAAGTCTTAGAAATGTATTCAAGGAATTCAAAAAAATAATTATCATTACCAGTCCAAAAAATACAGATGTCATCTAAAAAACGCCCATACAGGTTCCAATATTGCTTAAATTCAGAGGTGAACACATATTTGTTTTCCCAATAAAGGAGAATACTATTGGCATAGGTAGGGGCACAGTGTGCCCCCATTGCCACCCCCTTAAATTGTTTATAGCATTCTCCCTGAAAGAAAATAAAATTATTCTTAAGGACTAGGTCCATTAAAATTAGATAAGTGTGAAATACACCAAAGGGAATATCTCCACAATCGGCCATGAATTCCTCAAACCAAGCAAGCCCCACATCATGTGGAATACACATGAACAAATCCACTACATTAAGTGTAATGAAAGTACTTGTGTTGGATTGTTGTTCATTGCTTATGTGTCTTAAAAAATCCCATGAATCCTTGAGAATATTCTCATTTTTGAAAACTGTGTTTTTTAGATTATAATCTATATATTTCGCCAAAGGTGCAGTTACTGATCCTTCCGCAGAGACAATAGGCCTAAGCGGTGGGTCAGTAATACTTTTGTGGACCTTGGGTATGCCAAAGATAGAGGGTACTCTGGGCTTGTCGACATTTAAAACGTTATAAGTCTCAATGTCTATGAGCCCCTCTATCACTAGATCATTTAGACACACAGAACTCTTTTTGTAGGTAATGTTGACTTTGTTCAAGGAAACTCTAGCATACGTCTCTTCATCATTGAGTAAGTCAAACATGTTGCTTTCATAGCTGATATGATCCATTAAAATAACCCCTCCACCCTTGTCAGGTTTCATGGTTCTAATGTTTTTGTTTTCCTTAAAACCATATAGAATATTCTTTTCCTCAGTAGATACATTTGGGGTCACTCTATTGTATTTCAACATTTCCCTTAATTCTTTTTCCACCACCAGTTCAAAATGTCTAAGCTTGGGGTGCTGTGGGTGGTTGAAAGTGCTTTTCTTCACTAGTCTATTGTGAATATTCTTTTTCTTCTGTCCATTAAAAAATAATTCTAGATTTTTTTGGCTAATAAATAATTTAAAATCAACTAATAAATTCACCAAATTGTTTTTTACCCTGGGTATAAAAGTGAATCCTTTTGAAAATAAATTAAAATGCCCTTTGGTGATGACAGTGCTGGTGTAGTTAAATATGTTAAAACCATTGTAGCTAAATAAGCAACCATCTTGTGTAATTTCATCTTGAGAATCTGTTTCCAGTATGTTCATTCCTGTGGTCACCAACTTTTCTGTACTTGGTTCCCATACCTGTAGTTCACAGGACTTGAGTACAGGGTTTAAGCTTAAGTAATTTTTTTTTTATTGTGGCAATGGGTATGGGGGAGAATTTTAGGTTAGAGTTGTGTGTAGGATTGTTTTCTGGGATGGTTGGGTCATCAGCCATCATGGTGGTGGTGATGTTAACTGTAGGAAAGGTGGTGGTTAGGTTAACTATGGTGTCAATGAAGTAGGAGCTGAAGAGGGGGGCAGGTTTGGTGGTGGCTTTGTGTGGGTCAGGGGATGGATTGCTTTGAGAACCTGGATGTAATAGATGGCTGATGGAGGACCAGAATTGTTTGGGATTATTTTTACATTGGCTTTGTAGGTGGAGGCAGTGGGCTATTTTATCATTGGTTATTAGATGTTTTGCCCGATTATGGAGTTGTTTGTATTGTATTAGAGTTGTAGGGTCTTTGTTTTTCTGCCATGATTTCCAGATTTTATCCCTTGTGGACCTGACTTCTTTGGTGGATTTTGAGAGCCAGCTTGAATGGTTATGTTTTATTTGTTTTTGGCGGGTGGGTGCTTGCTTATTTAGGATATCTAGGAATGTTGTGTTAAGGAATTCAACAGCCTTGTTAAGTGGCAGGGATTTGAGGGGTCCCAATTTACTTTAGCTAAGGTTTCATTAAATATGTATGGTTGGTAAAATTTCTGGTTGATTTTGTATTGGTGTTGCCCTGGGGTTGGGGTGGTTTTGCTTAGGATATATGCTGGGTGTTGGTCATTAATGGTATTAGGTATTATGCCAGCAATGATGATATTGTTAGGGTGGGATACTGATATCCAGTCTACTGTGGAGCCCCAGATGTTATTTTTGTGGGGTCTGGTGATGTCTTTATTTAGTTGGGAGAAGTCGTAAAGGTTTATGTTTTTTGAGGGATTGTTGTAGGCAATTTCTAGCCAATCAATGTTTACATCACCTAAGATGATGGTTTGAGTAACGTGGTAAATGTGGGTTATGTGTGCTGGTTGTACAGGTGGATGTAGGAGGTACGTTGGGTATCTGGAAGTTTGTAATCATTGTTAGGAAAGAGAGCATAAGTGAGAGAAATGAGAGCATAGGAAAGGTAGTGAGGAACATAATGGTGGTTGAATGTAGTCTGATAACAATATATGGCCCTATTTAGAATGGGTGGGGAGGGCAGATTATTTAAGAGGCTGTGTATGACTGTAGGAAATAATTAAAGAGGATATAGGATAGGTGGGAGAGAGGTGTGGGAGGGGTAAGTTTAGGTATAAGGATGATGTTGTGGGGGGAGTGTGGGGATGGGGGCAGGGAGAGTGTCCAGCCCCACAGGGAGAAGGGCTGAAAAACTATCAGTGTAAGGTGAGGAATAAGCTAATAAATATCATTATCTAACAAAAGAGTGATCTGAGTAGCTATGAAACAAAAATTATCACTACAAGCACACAAATAGGGTTCTTTGGCAGTTATGGAGAGAGTTGTGATTAGTATAGAAACTATAATGAAGGTAAAAGCAAAACTTTACCAAAGTAAACAGTAAATGCTTGGAACTGGAACACTGTGTGAGTTTAAGGCTGATTCAAGGTATTATGGCCCTATCTATGGGCAATTGACAGGATTCCTTCACTGTTGTGCATACACCTTTAAGCCTCAACACTTTAAAAAACTAAATTGTAATTCACATATTATAATAGAAAAACTGGAGGGAGTCTGGTTCTTTATGCAGTTAATCCCAGGTAAGGGGAGGTCACGCAGGCAAGAAACCCATGCAAACAGAAAAATAAAGGTAAATAAGGTAGAAGTAGTGCAAAGGTTACAAGAATTTGAAGTGGAGAGCATGCAAGGAATCGATAATAAAAATGATCACTGTTAAACAGATTACAGAACTCTGAGGATCAAGCCTGCCTCTCTTAAACTGTCCCATTAAAGTGATGAAAATGGGCAATGTTAAACAGATTACAGCACTCTGGGAATCAAGCCTGCCTCTCTTAAACTGGCCCATTAAAGTAATAAAAATGATCACTGTTAAACAGATTACAGCACTCTAAGGATCAAGTCGGCCTCCCTTAAACTGCCCCATTAAAGTAATACAAATGAGCAGTGTTAAACAGATTACATCACTCTGAGGATCAAGTCTGCCTCTCTTAAACTGTCCCATCAAAGTAGAAAAATGAGCACTGTTGAACAGGTTACAGCACTCTGAGGATCAAGTCTGCCTCTGTTAAACTGTCCCATTAAAGTAATAAAAATGAGCATAGTTAAACAGATTACAGCACTCTGAGGATCAAGTCTGCCTCTCTTAAAATATCCCATTAAAGTAATAAAAATGAGAATTGTTAAACAGATTACAGCACTGAGGATAAGGCCTGCATCTCTTAAACTGTCCCATTAAAGTAATAAAAATGAGCATTGTTAAACAGATTACAGCACTACGAAGATCTAGTCTGCCGCTCTTAAACTGTCCAATTACAGTAATAAAAATGAGCATTGTTAGACAGATTACAGCACTTTGAGGATCAAGTCTGCCTCTCTTAAACTGTCCAATTACAGTAATAAAAATGAGCATTTTTAAACAGATTACAGCACTCTGAGGATCAAGTCTGCCTCTCCTAAACTGTCCCATTAAAGTAATACCATTGAGCAATACTAAACAGATTACAGCACTCTGAGGATCAAGTCTGCCTCTCTTAAAATGTGCCATTAAAGTAATACAAATGAGCAGTGTTAAACAGATTACAGCACTCTGAGGATCAGGTCTGCCTCCCTTAAACTGCCCCATTAAAGTACTAAAAATGAGCACTATTAAACAGATTACAACACTCTGAGGATCAAGTCTGCCTCTTTTAAACTGTCCCATTAAAGTAATAAAAATGAAAATAATTAAACAGATTACAGCACTGAGGATCAGGCCTGCCTCTCTTAAACTGTCACATTAAAGTAGTAAAAATGAGCACTGTCAAACAGATTACAGCACTGTGAGGATCAAGTCTGCCTCTCTTAAACTGTCCCATTAAAGTAATGCAAATTAGCAGTTAAACAGATTACAGCACTCTGAGGATCAAGCCTGACTCTCAAACTGTCCCATTACAGTAATAAAAATGAGCATTGTTAAACAGATTACAGCACTCTGAGGATCGTCTGCCTCTCTTAAACTGTCCCATTAAAGTCATAAAAATGAACACTGTTAAACAGATTACAGCACTCTGAGGATCAAGTCTGCCTCTTAAAGTGTCCCATTAAAGTAATACAATGAGCACTGTTAAACAGATTACAGTAGTCTGAGGATCAAGTCTGAATCTCTTAAACTGTCCCATTAAAGTAATAAAAATAGATTACAGCACTCAGGATCAAGTCTGCCTCTCTTAAACTGTCCCGTTAAAGTAATAAAAATGAGCATTGTTAAACAGATTACAGCACTCTGAGGATCAAGCCTGCCTCTCTTAAACTGTCCCATTAAAGTACTAAAAATGAGCATTGTTAAAAAGATTACAGCACTCTGAGGATCAAGTCTGCCTCTCTTAAACTGTCCCATTAAAGTAGTAAAAATGAGCATTGTTAAACAGATTACAGCACTGTGAGGATCAAGTCTCCCTCTCTTAAACTGTCCCATTAAAGTAATAAAAATGAGCATTGTTAAACAGATTACAGCACTGTGAGGATCAAGTCTGCCTCTCTTAAACTGTCCCATTAAAGTAATACAAATGAGCACTGCTAAACAGATTACAGCACTCTGAGGATCAAGTCTGCCTCTCTTAAACTGTCCCTTTAAAGTCATAAAAATGAACACTGTTAAACAGATTACAGCACTCTGAGGATCAAGTGTGCCTCTCTTAAATTGTTGCATTAAAGAAATTAAAACGATCATTGTTAAACAGATTACAGCACTCTGAGGATCAAGTCTGCCTCTCCTAAACTGTCCCATTAAAGTAATACCAATGACCAATGTTAAACAGGTTACAGCATTCTGAGGATCAAGTCTGCCTCTCTTAAACTGTGCCATTAAAGTAATACAAATCAGCAGTGTTAAAGAGATTATAGCACTCTGAGGATAAAGTCTGCCTCTCTTAAACTGTCCCATTAATGTAGTAAAAATGAGCATTGTTAAACACATTACAGTACTCTGAGGATCAAGTCTGCCTCTCTTACACTGTCCCATTAAAGTAATAAAAATGAGCATTGTTAAACAGATTACAGCACTCTGAGGATCAAGTCTGCCTCACTTAAACTGTCCCATTAAAGTAGTAAAAATGAGCATTGTTAAACAGATTACAGCACTCTGAGGATCAAGCCTGCCTCTCTTAAACTGTCCCATTAAAGTAATAAAATGAGCACTGTTAAACAGATTACAGCACTCTGAGGATCAAGTCTGCCTCTCTTAAACTGTCCCATTAAAGTAATACAAATGAGCATTGTTAAACAGATTACAGCACTCTGAGGATCAAGTCTGCCTCTCTTAAACTGTCCCATTAAAGTAATAAAAATGAGCACTGTTAAACAGATTACAGCACTCTGAGGATCAAGTCTGCCTCTCTTAAACTGTCCCATTAAAGTAATAAAAATGAGCAATGTTAAACAGATTACAGCACTCTGAGGATCAAGCCTGCCTCTCTTAAACTGTCCCATTAAAGTAATAAAAATGATCACTGTTAAACAGATTACAGCACTCTGAGGATCAAGTCTGCCTCTTAAACTGTCCCATTAAAGTAATACAATGAGCATTGTTAAACAGATTACAGCACTCTGAGGATCAAGTCTGCCTCTCTTAAACTGTCCCATTAAAGTAATAAAATGAGCATTGTTAAACAGATTACAGCACTCTGAGGATCAAGTCTGCCTCTCTTAAACTGTCCCATTAAAGTAATAAAAATGATCACTGTTAAACAGATTACAGCACTCTGAGGATCAAGTCTGCCTCTCTTAAACTGTCCCATTAAAGTAATAAAAATGAGCATTGTTAAACAGATTACAGCACTCTGAGGATCAAGTCTGCCTCTCTTAAACTGTCCCATTAAAGTAATAAAATGAGCATTGTTAAACAGATTACAGCACTCTGAGGATCAAGTCTGCCTCTCTTAAACTGTCCCATTAAAGTAATAAAATGAGCACTGTTAAACAGATTACAGCACTCTGAGGATCAAGTCTGCCTCTCTTAAACTGTCCCATTAAAGTAATAAAAATGAGCAGTGTTAAACAGATTACAGCACTCTGAGGATCAAGTCTGCCTCTCTTAAACTGTCCCATTAAAGTAGTAGAAATGAGCATTGTTAAACAGATTACAGCACTCTGAGGATCAAGTCTGCCTCTCTTAAACTGTCCCATTAAAGTAATAAAAATGAGCATTGTTAAACAGATTACAGCACTCTGAGGATCAAGTCTGCCTCTCTTAAACTGTCCCATTAAAGTAATAAAAATGAGCACTGTTAAACAGATTACAGCACTCTGAGGATCAAGCCTGCCTCTCTTAAACTGTCCCATTAAAGTAATAAAATGAGCATTGTTAAACAGATTACAGCACTCTGAGGATCAAGTCTGCCTCTCTTAAACTGTCCCATTAAAGTAATAAAAATGAGCACTGTTAAACAGATTACAGCACTCTGAGGATCAAGTCTGCCTCTCTTAAACTGTCCCATTAAAGTAATAAAAATGAGCATTGTTAAACAGATTACAGCACTCTGAGGATCAAGCCTGCCTCTCTTAAACTGTCCCATTAAAGTAATAAAAATGAGCATTGTTAAACAGATTACAGCACTCTGAGGATCAAGTCTGCCTCTCTTAAACTGTCCCATTAAAGTAATAAAAATGAGCACTGTTAAACAGATTACAGCACTCTGAGGATCAAGCCTGCCTCTCTTAAACTGTCCCATTAAAGTAATAAAATGAGCAATGTTAAACAGATTACAGCACTCTGAGGATCAAGTCTGCCTCTCTTAAACTGTCCCATTAAAGTAATAAAAATGATCACTGTTAAACAGATTACAGCACTCTGAGGATCAAGTCTGCCTCTCAAACTGTCCCATTAAAGTAATAAAATGAGCAATGTTAAACAGATTAAAGCACTCTGAGGATCAAGTCTGCCTCTCTTAAACTTTCCCATTAAAGTAATAAAAATGAGCATTGTTAAACAGATTACAGCACTCTGAGGATCAAGTCTGCCTCTCTTAAACTGTCCCATTAAAGTAATAAAAATGAGCATTGTTAAACAGATTACAGCACTCTGAGGATCAAGTCTGCCTCTCTTAAACTGTCCCATTAAAGTAATAAAATAAGCATTGTTAAACAGATTACAGCACTCTGAGGATCAAGTCTGCCTCTCTTAAACTGTCCCATTAAAGTAATAAAAATGAGCACTGTTAAACAGATTACAGCACTCTGAGGATCAAGTCTGCCTCTCTTAAACTGTCCCATTAAAGTAATAAAAATGAGCATTGTTAAACAGATTACAGCACTCTGAGGATCAAGTCTGCCTCTCTTAAACTGTCCCATTAAAGTAATACAAATGAGCACTGTTAAACAGATTACAGCACTCTGAGGATCAAGTCTGCCTCTCTTAAACTGTCCCATTAAAGTAATAAAAATGAGCACTGTTAAACAGATTACAGCACTCTGAGGATCAAGCCTGCCTCTCTTAAACTGTCCCATTAAAGTAATAAAATGAGCACTGTTAAACAGATTACAGCACTCTGAGGATCAAGTCTGCCTCTCTTAAACTGTCCCATTAAAGTAATAAAAATGAGCACTGTTAAACAGATTACAGCACTCTGAGGATCAAGTCTGCCTCTCTTAAACTGTCCCATTAAAGTAATAAAATGAGCATTGTTAAACAGATTACAGCACTCTGAGGATCAAGTCTGCCTCTCTTAAACTGTCCCATTAAAGTAATACAATGAGCATTGTTAAACAGATTACAGCACTCTGAGGATCAAGTCTGCCTCTTAAACTGTCCCATTAAAGTATTAAAAATGAGCACTGTTAAACAGATTACAGCACTCTGAGGATCAAGTCTGCCTCTCTTAAACTGTCCCATTAAAGTAGTAAGAATGAGCATTGTTAAACAGATTACAGCACTCTGAGGAACAAGCCTACCTCTCTTAAACTGTCCCATTAAAGTACTAAAATGAGCACTGTTAAACAGATTACAGCACTCTAAGGACCAAGTCTGCCTTTCTTAAACTGTCCCATTAAAGTAATAAAATGAGCACTGTTAAACAGATAACAACACACTGAGCATCAAGTCTGCCTCTCTTTAACTGTCCCATTAAAGTCATAAAATGAACAATGTTAAACAGATTACAGCACTCTGAGGATCAAGTCTGCCTCTCTTAAACTGTCCCATTAAAGTAATAAAAATGAGCATTGTTAAACAGATTACAGCACTCTGAGGATCAAGTCTGCCTCTCTTAAACTGTCCCATTAAAGTACTAAAAATGAGCAATGTTGAACAGATTACAGCACTCTGAGGATCAAGCCTGCCTCTCTTAAACTGTCCCATTAAAGTAGAAAAATGAACACTGTTAAACAGATTACAGCACTCTGAGGATCAAGTCTGCCTCTCTTAAACTGTCCCATTAAAGTAATAAAAATGAGCACTGTTAAACAGATTACAGCACTCTGAGGATCAAGTCTGCCTCTCTTAAACTGTCCCATTAAAGTCATAAAAATGAGCATTGTTAAACAGATTACAGCACTCTGAGGATCAAGTCTGCCTCTCTTAAACTGTCCCATTAAAGTAATAAAAATGAGCATTGTTAAACAGATTACAGCACTCTGAGGATCAAGTCTGCCTCTCTTAAACTGTCCCATTAAAGTAATAAAATGAGCATTGTTAAACAGATTACAGCACTCTGAGGATCAAGTCTGCCTCTCTTAAACTGTCCCATTAAAGTAATAAAAATGAGCATTGTTAAACAGATTACAGCACTCTGAGGATCAAGTCTGCCTCTCTTAAACTGTCCCATTAAAGTAATAAAATGAGCATTGTTAAACAGATTACAGCACTCTGAGGATCAAGTCTGCCTCTCTTAAACTGTCCCATTAAAGTAATAAAAATGAGCATTGTTAAACAGATTACAGCACTCTGAGGATCAAGTCTGCCTCTCTTAAACTGTCCCATTAAAGTAATAAAAATGAGCATTGTTAAACAGATTACAGCACTCTGAGGATCAAGTCTGCCTCTCTTAAACTGTCCCATTAAAGTAATAAAAATGAGCACTGTTAAACAGATTACAGCACTATGAGGATAAAGTCTGCCTCTCTTAAACTGTCCCATTAAAGTCAAAAAGGTGAGCTCTGTTAAACAGATTACAGCACTCTGAGGATCAAGTCTGCCTCTTAAACTGTCCCATTAAAGTAATACAATGAGCACTGTTAAACAGATTACAGAACTCTGAGGATCAAGTCTGTCTCTCTTAAACTGTCCCATTAAAGTAATACCAATGAGCATTGTTAAACAGATTACAGCACTCTGAGGATCAAGTCTGCCTCTCTTAAACTGTCCCATTAAAGTAATAAAAATGAGCATTGTTAAACAGATTACAGCACTCTGAGGATCAAGTCTGCCTCTCTTAAACTGTCCCATTAAAGTATTAAAATGAGCATTGTTAAACAGATTACAGCACTCTGAGGATCAAGTCTGCCTCTCTTAAACTGTCCCATTAAAGTAATAAAAATGAGCATTGTTAAACAGATTACAGCACTCTGAGGATCAAGTCTGCCTCTCTTAAACTGTCCCATTAAAGTAATAAAAATGAGCACTGTTAAATAGATTACAGCACTCTGAGGATCAATTCTGCCTCTCTTACACTGGCCAATTAAAGTAATAAAAATGAGCACTGTTAAACAGATTACAGCAGTCTGAGGATCAAGTCTGCCTCTCTTAAACTGTCCCATTAAAGTAATAAAAATGAGCACTGTTAAACAGATTACAGCACTCTGAGGATCAAGTCTGCCTCTCTTAAACTGTCCCATTAAAGTAATAAAAATGAGCATTGTTAAACAGATTACAGCACTCTGAGGATCAAGCCTGCCTCTCTTAAACTGTCCCATTAAAGTAATAAAATGAGCACTGTTAAACAGATTACAGCACTCTGAGGATCAAGTCTGCCTCTCTTAAACTGTCCCATTAAAGTAATAAAAATGAGCATTGTTAAACAGATTACAGCACTCTGAGGATCAAGTCTGCCTCTCTTAAACTGTCCCATTAAAGTAAAAAAATGAGCACTGTTAAACAGATTACAGCACTCTGAGGATCAAGTCTGCCTCTCTTAAACTGTCCCATTAAAGTAATAAAAATGAGCACTGTTAAACAGATTACAGCACTCTGAGGATCAAGTCTGCCTCTCTTAAACTGTCCCATTAAAGTTATAAAATGAGCATTGTTAAACAGATTACAGCACTCTGAGGATCAAGCCTGCCTCTCTTAAACTGTCCCATTAAAGTACTAAAATGAGCACTGTTAAACAGATTACAGCACTCTGAGGATCAAGTCTGCCTCTCTTAAACTGTCCCATTAAAGTAATAAAAATGAGCATTGTTAAACAGATTACAGCACTCTGAGGATCAAGTCTGCCTCTCTTAAACTGTCCCATTAAAGTAATAAAAATGAGCATTGTTAAACAGATTACAGCACTCTGAGGATCAAGTCTGCCTCTCTTAAACTGTCCCATTAAAGTAATACAAATGAGCATTGTTAAACAGATTACAGCACTCTGAGGATCAAGTCTGCCTCTCTTAAACTGTCCCATTAAAGTAATAAAAATGAGCACTGTTAAACAGATTACAGCACTCTGAGGATCAAGTCTGCCTCTCTTAAACTGTCCCATTAAAGTAATAAAATGAGCACTGTTAAACAGATTACAGCACTCTGAGGATCAAGTCTGCCTCTCTTAAACTGTCCCATTAAAGTAATAAAAATGAGCATTGTTAAACAGATTACAGCACTCTGAGGATCAAGTCTGCCTCTCTTAAACTGTCCCATTAAAGTAATAAAAATGAGCATTGTTAAACAGATTACAGCACTCTGAGGATCAAGTCTGCCTCTCTTAAACTGTCCCATTAAAGTAATAAAAATGAGCACTGTTAAACAGATTACAGCACTCTGAGGATCAAGTCTGCCTCTCTTAAACTGTCCCATTAAAGTAATAAAAATGAGCACTGTTAAACAGATTACAGCACTCTGAGGATCAAGTCTGCCTCTCTTAAACTGTCCCATTAAAGTAGTAAAAATGAGCACTGTTAAACAGATTACAGCACTCTGAGGATCAAGTCTGCCTCTCTTAAACTGTCCCATTAAAGTAATAAAATGAGCACTGTTATACAGATTACAGCACTCTGAGGATCAAGTCTGCCTCTCTTAAACTGTCATATTAAAGTAATAAAAGTAAGCATTGTTAAACAAATTACAGCACTCTGAGGATTAAGTCTGCATCTCTTAAACTGTCCCATTAATGTAAGAAAAATGAGCATTGTTAAGAAGATTACAGCACTCTGAGGCTCAAGTCTGCCTCTCTTAAACTGTCCCATTAAAGTAATAAAAATGGGCAATGTTAAACAGATTACAGCACTCTGAAGATCAAGTCTGCCTCTCTTAAACTGTCCCATTAAAGTAATAAAAATGACCACTGTTAAACAGATTACAGCACTCTGAGGATCAAGTCTGCCTCTCTTAAACTGTCCCATTAAAGTAATAAAAATGAGCACTGTTAAACAGATTACAGCACTCTGAGGATCAAGCCTGCCTCTCTTAAACTGTCCCATTAAAGTAATAAAAATGAGCACTGTTAAACAGATTACAGCACTCTGAGGATCAAGTCTGCCTCTCTTAAACTGTCCCATTAAAGTAATACGAATGAGCAATGTTAAACAGATTACAGCACTCTGAGGATCAAGTCTGCCTCTCTTAAACTATCCCATTAAAGTAAGAAAAATTAGCAATGTTAAACAGATTACAGCTCTCTGAGGATCAAGTCTGCCTCTCTTAAACTGTCCCATTAAAGTAATACAGTGAGCACTGTTAAACAGATTACAGCATTCTGAGGATCTAGTCTAGCTCTCTTAAACTGTCCCATTAAAGTAATAAAATGAGTGCTGTTAAACAGATTACAGCACTCTGAGGATCAAGTCTGCCTCTCTTAAACTGTCCCATTAAAGTAATAAAAATGAGCACTGTTAAACAGATTACAGCACTCTGAGGATCAAGTCTGCCTCTCTTAAACTGTCCCATTAAAGTAATAAAAATGAGCATTGTTAAACAGATTACAGCACTCTGAGGAACAAGTCTGCCTCTCTTAAACTGTCCCATTAAAGTAATAAAATGAGCACGTTTAAACAGATTACAGCACTCTGAGGATCAAGTCTGCCTCTCTTAAACCGTCCCATTAAAGTAATAAAATGAGCATTGTTAAACAGATTACAGCACTCTGAGGATCAAGTCTGCCTCTCTTAAACTGTCTCATTAAAGTAAAAAATGAGCACTGTTAAACAGATTACAGCACTCTGAGGATCAAGTCTGCCTCTCTTAAACTGTCCCATTAAAGTAATACAAATGAGCATTGTTAAACAGATTACAGCACTCTGAGGATCAAGTCTGCCTCTCTTAAACTGTCCCATTAAAGTAATAAAAATGAGCACTGTTAAACAGATTACAGCACTCTGAGGATCAAGTCTGCCTCTCTTAAACTGTCCCATTAAAGTAATAAAATGAGCATTGTTAAACAGATTACAGCACTCTGAGGATCAAGTCTGCCTCTCTTAAACTGTCCCATTAAAGTAATAAAAATGAGCACTGTTAAACAGATTACAGCACTCTGAGGATCAAGTCTGCCTCTCTTAAACTGTCCCATTAAAGTAATAAAAATGAGCACTGTTAAACAGATTACAGCACTCTGAGGATCAAGTCTGCCTCTCTTAAACTGTCCCATTAAAGTAATAAAAATGAGCATTGTTAAACAGATTACAGCACTCTGAGGATCAAGTCTGCCTCTCTTAAACTGTCCCATTAAAGTAATAAAATGAGCACTGTTAAACAGATTACAGCACTCTGAGGATCAAGTCTGCCTCTCTTAAACTGTCCCATTAAAGTAATAAAAATGAGCATTGTTAAACAGATTACAGCACTCTGAGGATCAAGTCTGCCTCTCTTAAACTGTCCCATTAAAGTAATAAAAATGAGCACTGTTAAACAGATTACAGCACTCTGAGGATCAAGTCTGCCTCTCTTAAACTGTCCCATTAAAGTAATAAAAATGAGCATTGTTAAACAGATTACAGCACTCTGAGGATCAAGTCTGCCTCTCTTAAACTGTCCCATTAAAGTAATAAAAATGAGCACTGTTAAACAGATTACAGCACTCTGAGGATCAAGTCTGCCTCTCTTAAACTGTCCCATTAAAGTAATAAAAATGAGCATTGTTAAACAGATTACAGCACTCTGAGGATCAAGTCTGCCTCTCTTAAACTGTCCCATTAAAGTAATAAAAATGAGCATTGTTAAACAGATTACAGCACTCTGAGGATCAAGTCTGCCTCTCTTAAACTGTCCCATTAAAGTAATAAAAATGAGCACTGTTAAACAGATTACAGCACTCTGAGGATCAAGTCTGCCTCTCTTAAACTGTCCCATTAAAGTACTAAAAATGAGCATTGTTAAACAGATTACAGCACTCTGAGGATCAAGTTTGCCTCTCTTAAACTGTCCCATTAAAGTAAGAAAAATGAGCATTGTTAAACAGATTACAGCACTCTGAGGATCAAGTCTGCCTCTCTTAAACTGTCCCATTAAAGTAATAAAAATGAGCATTGTTAAACAGATTACAGCACTCTGAGGATCAAGTCTGCCTCTCTTAAACTGTCCCATTAAAGTAATAAAAATGAGCACTGTTAAACAGATTACAGCACTCTGAGGATCAAGTCTGCCTCTCTTAAACTGTCCCATTAAAGTAGAAAAATGAGCACTGTTAAACAGATTACAGCACTCTGAGGATCAAGTCTGCCTCTCTTAAACTGTCCCATTAAAGTAATAAAAATGAGCATTGTTAAACAGATAGATTACAGTACTCTGAGGATCAAGTCTGCCTCTCTTAAACTGTCCCATTAAAGTACTAAAATGAGCATTGTTAAACAGATTACAGCACTCTGAGGATCAAGTCTGCCTCTCTTAAACTGTCCCATTAAAGTAATAAAAATGAGCACTGTTAAACAGATTACAGCACTCTGAGGATCAAGTCTGCCTCTCTTAAACTGTCCCATTAAAGTAATACAATGAGCATTGTTAAACAGATTACAGCACTCTGAGGATCAAGTCTGCCTCTCTTAAACTGTCCCATTAAAGTAATAAAAATGAGCACTGTTAAACAGATTACAGCACTCTGAGGATCAAGTCTGCCTCTCTTAAACTGTCCCATTAAAGTAATACAAATGAGCATTGTTAAACAGATTACAGCACTCTGAGGATCAAGTCTGCCTCTCTTAAACTGTCCCATTAAAGTAATAAAAATGAGCACTGTTAAACAGATTACAGCACTCTGAGGATCAAGTCTGCCTCTCTTAAACTGTCCCATTAAAGTAATAAAAATGAGCACTGTTAAACAGATTACAGCACTCTGAGGATCAAGTCTGCCTCTCTTAAACTGTCCCATTAAAGTAATAAAAATGAGCACTGTTAAACAGATTACAGCACTCTGAGGATCAAGTCTGCCTCTCTTAAACTGTCCCATTAAAGTAATAAAAATGAGCATTGTTAAACAGATTACAGCACTCTGAGGATCAAGTCTGCCTCTCTTAAACTGTCCCATTAAAGTAATAAAATGAGCACTGTTAAACAAATTACAGGACTCTGAGGATTAAGTCTACATCTCTTAAACTGTCCCATTAAAGTAATAAAATGAGCATTGTTAAGAAGATTACAGCAGTCTGAAGCTCAAGTCTGCCTCTCTTAAACTGTCCCATTAAAGTAATAAAATGAGCAATGTTAAACAGATTAAAGCACTCTGAGGATCAAGTCTGCCTCTCTTAAACTTTCCCATTAAAGTAATAAAAATGAGCATTGTTAAACAGATTACAGCACTCTGAGGATCAAGTCTGCCTCTCTTAAACTGTCCCATTAAAGTAATAAAAATGAGCATTGTTAAACAGATTACAGCACTCTGAGGATCAAGTCTGCCTCTCTTAAACTGTCCCATTAAAGTAATAAAAATGAGCATTGTTAAACAGATTACAGCACTCTGAGGATCAAGTCTGCCTCTCTTAAACTGTCCCATTAAAGTAATAAAAATGAGCACTGTTAAACAGATTACAGCACTCTGAGGATCAAGTCTGCCTCTCTTAAACTGTCCCATTAAAGTAATAAAATGAGCACTGTTAAACAGATTACAGCACTCTGAGGATCAAGTCTGCCTCTCTTAAACTGTCCCATTAAAGTAATAAAATGAGCAATGTTAAACAGATTACAGCACTCTGAGGATCAAGTCTGCCTCTCTTAAACCGTCCCATTAAAGTAATAAAATGAGCATTCTTAAACAGATTACAGCACACTGAAGATCAAGTCTGCCTCTCTTAAACTGTCCCATTAAAGTCATTAAAATGAACACTGTTAAACAGATTACAGCACTCTGAGGATCAAGTCTGCCTCTCTTAAACTGTCCCATTAAAGTAATAAAAATGAGCATTGTTAAACAGATTACAGCACTCTGAGGATCAAGTCTGCCTCTCTTAAACTGTCCCATTAAAGTAATAAAAATGAGCACTGTTAAACAGATTACAGCACTCTGAGGATCAAGTCTGCCTCTCTTAAACTGTCCCATTAAAGTAATAAAAATGAGCACTGTTAAACAGATTACAGCACTCTGAGGATCAAGTCTGCCTCTCTTAAACTGTCCCATTAAAGTAATAAAAATGAGCACTGTTAAACAGATTACAGCACTCTGAGGATCAAGTCTGCCTCTCTTAAACTGTCCCATTAAAGTAATAAAAATGAGCATTGTTAAACAGATTACAGCACTCTGAGGATCAAGTCTGCCTCTCTTAAACTGTCCCATTAAAGTAATAAAAATGAGCATTGTTAAACAGATTACAGCACTCTGAGGATCAAGTCTGCCTCTCTTAAACTGTCCCATTAAAGTAATAAAAATGAGCATTGTTAAACAGATTACAGCACTCTGAGGATCAAGTCTGCCTCTCTTAAACTGTCCCATTAAAGTAGTAAAAATGAGCACTGTTAAACAAATTACAGGACTCTGAGGATTAAGTCTACATCTCTTAAACTGTCCCATTAAAGTAATAAAATGAGCATTGTTAAGAAGATTACAGCACTCTGAGGCTCAAGTCTGCCTCTCTTAAACTGTCCCATTAAAGTAATAAAAATGATCACTGTTAAACAGATTACAGCACTCTGAGGATCAAGTCTGCCTCTCTTAAACTGTCCCATTAAAGTAATAAAAATGAGCACTGTTAAACAGATTACAGCACTCTGAGGATCAAGTCTGCCTCTCTTAAACTGACCCATTAAATTAATAAATATGAGCATTGTTAAACAGATTACATCACTCTGAGGATTAAGTCTGCCTCTCTTAAACTGTCCCATTAAAGTATTAAAAATGAGCATTGTTAAACAGATTACAGCACTCTGAGGATCAAGTCTGCCTCTCTTAAACTGTCCCATTAAAGTAATAAAAATGAGCATTGTTAAACAGATTACAGCACTCTGAGGATCAAGTCTGCCTCTCTTAAACTGTCCCATTAAAGTAATAAAATGAGCACTGTTAAACAGATTACAGCACTCTGAGGATCAAGTCTGCCTCTCTTAAACTGTCCCATTAAAGTAATAAAAATGAGCACTGTTAAACAGATTACAGCACTCTGAGGATCAAGTCTGCCTCTCTTAAACTGTCCCATTAAAGTAATAAAAATGAGCATTGTTAAACAGATTACAGCACTCTGAGGATCAAGTCTGCCTCTCTTAAACTGTCCCATTAAAGTAATAAAAATGAGCATTGTTAAACAGATTACAGCACTCTGAGGATCAAGTCTGCCTCTCAAACTGTCCCATTAAAGTAATAAAATGAGCATTGTTAAACAGATTAAAGCACTCTGAGGATCAAGTCTGCCTCTCTTAAACTTTCCCATTAAAGTAATACAAATGAGCACTGTTAAACAGATTACAGCACTCTGAGGATCAAGTCTGCCTCTCTTAAACTGTCCCATTAAAGTAATAAAAATGAGCATTGTTAAACAGATTACAGCACTCTGAGGATCAAGTCTGCCTCTCTTAAACTGTCCCATTAAAGTAATACAAATGAGCATTGTTAAACAGATTACAGCACTCTGAGGATCAAGTCTGCCTCTCTTAAACTGTCCCATTAAAGTAATAAAAATGAGCATTGTTAAACAGATTACAGCACTCTGAGGATCAAGTCTGCCTCTCTTAAACTGTCCCATTAAAGTAATAAAATGAACACTGTTAAACAGATTACAGCACTCTGAGGATCAAGTCTTCCTCTCTTAATCTGTCCCATTAAAGTAATAAAATGAGCATTGTTAAACAGATTACAGCACTCTGAGGATCAAGTCTGCCTCTCTTAAACAGTCCCATTAAAGTAATACAAATGAGCACTGTTAAACAGATTACAGCACTCTGAGGATCAAGTCTGCCTCTCTTAAACCGTCCCATTAAAGTAATAAAATGAGCATTGTTAAACAGATTACAGCACTCTGAGGATCAAGTCTGCCTCTCTTAAACTGTCCCATTAAAGTAATAAAAATGAGCATTGTTAAACAGATTACAGCACTCTGAGGATCAAGTCTGCCTCTCTTAAACTGTCCTATTAAAGTAATAAAAATGAGCATTATTAAACAGATTACATGAGGATCGTCTGCCTCTCTTAAACTGTCCCATTAAAGTACTAAAATGAGCATTGTTAAACAGATTACAGCACTCTGAGGATCAAGTCTGCCTCTCTTAAACTGTCCCATTAAAGTAATAAAAATGAACACTGTTAAACAGATTACAGCACTCTGAGGATCAAGTCTGCCTCTCTTAAACTGTCCCATTAAAGTAATACAATGAGCATTGTTAAACAGCTTACAGCACACAAAGGATCAAGTCTGCCTCTCTTGAGCTGCCCCATTTAAGTAATAAAAATGAGCATTGTTAAACAGATTACAGCACTCTGAGGATCAAGTCTGCCTCTCTTAAACTGTCCCATTAAAGTAATAAAAATGAGCACTGTTAAACAGATTACAGCACTCTGAGGATCAAGTCTGCCTCTCTTAAACTGTCCCATTAAAGTAATAAAAATGAGCATTGTTAAACAGATTACAGCACTCTGAGGATCAAGTCTGCCTCTCTTAAACTGTCCCATTAAAGTAATAAAAATGAGCACTGTTAAACAGATTACAGCACTCTGAGGATCAAGTCTGCCTCTCTTAAACTGTCCCATTAAAGTATTAAAAATGAGCATTGCTAAACAGATTACTGCACTCTGAGGATCAAGCCTGCCTCTCTTAAACTGTCCCATTAAAGTAATACAAATGAGCATTGTTAAAGAGATTACAGCACTCTGAGGATCAAGTCTGCCTCTTAAACTGTCCCATTAAAGTAATACAATGAGCATTGTTAAACAGATTACAGCACTCTGAGGATCAAGCCTGCCTCTCTTAAACTGTCCCATTAAAGTAATAAAAATGAGCATTGTTAAACAGATTACAGCACTCTGAGGATCAAGTCTGCCTCTCTTAAACTGTCCCATTAAAGTAATAAAAATGAGCATTGTTAAACAGATTACAGCACTCTGAGGATCAAGTCTGCCTCTCTTAAACTGTCCCATTAAAGTAATAAAATGAGCATTGTTAAACAGATTACAGCACTCTGAGGATCAAGCCTGCCTCTCTTAAACTGTCCCATTAAAGTAATAAAACTGAGCATTGTTAAACAGATTACAGCACTCTGAGGATCAAGTCTGCCTCTCTTAAACTGTCCCATTAAAGTAATAAAAATGAGCATTGTTAAACAGATTACAGCACTCTGAGGATCAAGTCTGCCTCTCTTAAACTGTCCCATTAAAGTAATCAAAATGAGCATTGTTAAACAGATTACAGCACTCTGAGGATCAAGTCTGCCTCTCTTAAACTGTCCCATTAAAGTAATAAAAATGAGCATTGTTAAACAGATTACAGCACTCTGAGGATCAAGTCTGCCTCTCTTAAACTGTCCCATTAAAGTAATAAAAATGAGCACTGTTAAACAGATTACAGCACTCTGAGGATCAAGTCTGCCTCTCTTAAACTGTCCCATTAAAGTAATAAAAATGAGCATTGTTAAACAGATTACAGCACTCTGAGGATCAAGTCTGCCTCTCTTAAACTGTCCCATTAAAGTAATAAAAATGAGCACTGTTAAACAGATTACAGCACTCTGAGGATCAAGTCTGCCTCTCTTAAACTGTCCCATTAAAGTAATAAAAATGAGCACTGTTAAACAGATTACAGCACTCTGAGGATCAAGTCTGCCTCTCTTAAACTGTCCCATTAAAGTAATAAAAATGAGCATTGTTAAACAGATTACAGCACTCTGAGGATCAAGTCTGCCTCTCTTAAACTGTCCCATTAAAGTAATAAAAATGAGCATTGTTAAACAGATTACAGCACTCTGAGGATCAAGTCTGCCTCTCTTAAACTGTCCCATTAAAGTCATAAAATGAGCATTGTTAAACAGATTACAGCACTCTGAGGATCAAGTCTGCCTCTCTTAAACTGTCCCATTAAAGTAATAAAAATGAGCACTGTTAAACAGATTACAGCACTCTGAGGATCAAGTCTGCCTCTCTTAAACTGTCCCATTAAAGTAATAAAATGAGCATTGTTAAACAGATTACAGCACTCTGAGGATCAAGTCTGCCTCTCTTAAACTGTCCCATTAAAGTAATAAAAATGAGCATTGTTAAACAGATTACAGCACTCTGAGGATCAAGTCTGCCTCTCTTAAACTGTCCCATTAAAGTAATACAAATGAGCACTGTTAAACAGATTACAGCACTCTGAGGATCAAGTCTGCCTCTCTTAAACTGTCCCATTAAAGTAATAAAAATGAGCATTGTTAAACAGATTACAGCACTCTGAGGATCAAGTCTGCCTCTCTTAAACTGTCCCATTAAAGTAATAAAATGAGCACTGTTAAACAGATTACAGCACTCTGAGGATCAAGTCTGCCTCTCTTAAACTGTCCCATTAAAGTAATAAAATGAGCATTGTTAAACAGATTACAGCACTCTGAGGATCAAGTCTGCCTCTCTTAAACTGTCCCATTAAAGTAATAAAAATGAGCATTGTTAAACAGATTACAGCACTCTGAGGATCAAGTCTGCCTCTCTTAAACTGTCCCATTAAAGTAATAAAAATGAGCACTGTTAAACAGATTACAGCACTCTGAGGATCAAGCCTGCCTCTCTTAAACTGTCCCATTAAAGTAATAAAAATGAGCACTGTTAAACAGATTACAGCACTCTGAGGATCAAGTCTGCCTCTCTTAAACTGTCCCATTAAAGTAATAAAAATGAGCATTGTTAAACAGATTACAGCACTCTGAGGATCAAGTCTGCCTCTCTTAAACTGTCCCATTAAAGTAATAAAAATTAGCAATGTTAAACAGATTACAGCACTCTGAGGATCAAGTCTGCCTCTCTTAAACTGTCCCATTAAAGTAATAAAAATGAGCATTGTTAAACAGATTACAGCACTCTGAGGATCAAGTCTGCCTCTCTTAAACTGTCCCATTAAAGTAATAAAATGAGCATTGTTAAACAGATTACAGCACTCTGAGGATCAAGTCTGCCTCTCTTAAACTGTCCCATTAAAGTAATAAAAATGAGCACTGTTAAACAGATTACAGCACTCTGAGGATCAAGTCTGCCTCTCTTAAACTGTCCCATTAAAGTAATAAAAATGAGCATTGTTAAACAGATTACAGCACTCTGAGGATCAAGTCTGCCTCTCTTAAACTGTCCCATTAAAGTAATAAAAATGAGCACTGTTAAACAGATTACAGCACTCTGAGGATCAAGTCTGCCTCTCTTAAACTGTCCCATTAAAGTAATAAAAATGAGCATTGTTAAACAGATTACAGCACTCTGAGGATCAAGTCTGCCTCTCTTAAACTGTCCCATTAAAGTAATAAAAT
The DNA here is from genome assembly GCF_019279795.1 of Protopterus annectens. Classification (NCBI taxonomy): domain Eukaryota; kingdom Metazoa; phylum Chordata; order Ceratodontiformes; family Protopteridae; genus Protopterus; species Protopterus annectens. The sequence goes on from NC_056739.1 coordinate 39,352,514, forward strand.
GAGCAATGTTAAACAGATTACAGCACTCTGAGGATCAAGTCTGCCTCTCTTAAACTGTCCCATTAAAGTAATAAAAATGAGCACTGTTAAACAGATTACAGCACTCTGAGGATCAAGTCTGCCTCTCTTAAACTGTCCCATTAAAGTAATAAAATTGAGCACTGTTAAACATATTAAAACACTCTGGGGATCAAGTCTGCCTCTCAAACTGTCCCATTAATTTATTAAAAATGAGCACTGTTTAACAGATTACAGCACTCTGAGGATCAAGTCTGCCTCTCTTACTCTGGCCAATTAAAGTAATAAAAATGAGCACTGTTAAACAGATTACAGCACTCTGAGGATCAAGTCTGCCTCTCTTAAACTGTCCCAATAAAGTAATAAAAATGAGCATTGTTAAACAGATTACAGCACTCTGAGGATCAAGTCTGCCTCTCTTAAACTGTCCCATTAAAGTAATAAAAATGAGCACTGTTAAACAGATTACAGCACTCTGAGGATCAAGTCTGCCTCTCTTAAACTGTCCCATTAAAGTAGTAAAATGAGCATTGTTAAACAGATTACAGCACTCTGAGGATCAAGTCTGCCTCTCTTAAACTGTCCCATTAAAGTAATAAAAATGAGCACTGTTAAACAGATTACAGCACTCTGAGGATCAAGTCTGCCTCTCTTAAACTGTCCCATTAAAGTAATAAAATGAGCATTGTTAAACAGATTACAGCACTCTGAGGATCAAGTCTGCCTCTCTTAAACTGTCCCATTAAAGTAATAAAAATGAGCATTGTTAAACAGATTACAGCACTCTGAGGATCAAGTCTGCCTCTCTTAAACTGTCCCATTAAAGTAATAAAAATGAGCATTGTTAAACAGATTACAGCACTCTGAGGATCAAGTCTGCCTCTCTTAAACTGTCCCATTAAAGTAATAAAATGAGCACTGTTAAACAGATTACAGCACTCTGAGGATCAAGTCTGCCTCTCTTAAACTGTCCCATTAAAGTAATACAAATGAGCATTGTTAAACAGATTACAGCACTCTGAGGATTAAGTCTACATCTCTTAAACTGTCCCATTAAAGTAATAAAATGAGCAGTGTTAAACAGATTACAGCACTGTGAGGCTCAAGTCTGCCTCTCTTAAACCGTCCCATTAAAGTAATAAAATGAGCATTGTTAAACAGATTACAGCACTCTGAGGAACAAGTCTGCCTCTCTTAAACTGTCCCATTAAAGTAGTAAAATGAGCACTGTTAAACAGATTACAGCACTCTGAGGATCAAGTCTGCCTCTCTTAAACTGTCCCATTAAAGTAATAAAAATGAGCACTGTTAAACAGATTACAGCACTCTGAGGATCAAGTCTGCCTCTCTTAAACTGTCCCATTAAAGTAAAAAAATGAGCATTGTTAAACAGATTACAGCACTCTGAGGATCAAGTCTGCCTCTCTTAAACTGTCCCATTAAAGTAATAAAAATGAGCATTGTTAAACAGATTACAGCACTCTGAGGATCAAGTCTGCCTCTCTTAAACTGTCCCATTAAAGTAATAAAAATGAGCATTGTTAAACAGATTACAGCACTCTGAGGATCAAGTCTGCCTCTCTTAAACTGTCCCATTAAAGTAATAAAATGAGCATTGTTAAACAGATTACAGCACTCTGAGGATCAAGTCTGCCTCTCTTAAACTGTCCCATTAAAGTAATAAAAATGAGCACTGTTAAACAGATTACAGCACTCTGAGGATCAAGTCTGCCTCTCTTAAACTGTCCCATTAAAGTAATAAAAATGAGCACTGTTAAACAGATTACAGCACTCTGAGGATCAAGTCTGCCTCTCTTAAACTGTCCCATTAAAGTAATAAAATGAGCATTGTTAAACAGATTACAGCACTCTGAGGATCAAGTCTGCCTCTCTTAAACTGTCCCATTAAAGTAATAAAAATGAGCACTGTTAAACAGATTACAGCACTCTGAGGATCAAGCCTGCCTCTCTTAAACTGTCCCATTAAAGTAATAAAATCAGAAATGTTAAACAGGTTACAGCACTCTGAGGATCAAGACTGCCTCTCTTAAAATGTCCCATTAAAGTAATAAAAATGAGCATTGCTAAACAGATTACAGCACTATGAGGATAAAGCCTGCCTCTCATAAACTGTCCCATTAAAGTAATAAAAATGATCACTTTAAAACAGATTACAGCACTCTGAGGAACCGGTCTGCCTCTCTTAAACTGTCCCATTAAAGTACTAAAAATAAGCACTGTTAAACAGATTACAGCATTCTGAGGATCTAGTCTGGCTCTCTTAAACTGTCCCATTAAAGTAATAAAATGAGTGCTGTTAAACAGATTACAGCACTCTGAGGATCAAGTCTGCCTCTCTTAAACCGTCCCATTAAAGTAATAAAATGAGTGCTGTTAAACAGATTACAGCACTCTGAGGATCAAGTCTGCCTCTCTTAAACCGTCCCATTAAAGTAATAAAATGAGCATTGTTAAACAGATTACAGCACTCTGAGGATCAAGTCTGCCTCTCTTAAACTGTCCCATTAAAGTCATAAAAATGAGCACTGTTAAACAGATTACAGCACTCTGAGGATCAAGTCTGCCTCTCTTAAACTGTCCCATTAAAGTAATACGAATGAGCATTGTTAAACAGATTACAGCACTCTGAGGATCAAGTCTGCCTCTCTTAAACTGTCCCATTAAAGTAATAAAATGAGCACTGTTAAACAGATTACAGCACTCTGAGGATCAAGTCTGCCTCTCTTAAACTGTCCCATTAAAGTAATAAAAATGAGCACTGTTAAACAGATTACAGCACTCTGAGGATCAAGTCTGCCTCTCTTAAACTGTCCCATTAAAGTAATAAAAATGAGCATTGTTAAACAGATTACAGCACTCTGAGGATCAAGTCTGCCTTACTTAAACTGTCCCATTAAAGTAATAAAAATGAACACTGTCGAACAGATTACAGCACTCTAAGGATCAAGTCTGCCTCTTTTAAACTGTCCCATTAAAGTAGTAAAAATGAGCATTGTTAAACAGATTACAGCACTCTGAGGATCAAGCCTGTCTCTCTTAAACTGTCACATTAAAGTAAGAAAATCGAGCACTGTTAAACAGATTACAGCACTCTGAGGACCAAGCCTGCCTCTCTTAAACTGTCCCATTAAAGTAATAAAAATGAGCATTGTTAAACAGATTACAGCACTCTGAGGATCAAGTCTGCCTCTCTTAAACTTTCCCATTAAAGTAATAAAAATGACCACTGTTAAACAGATTACAGCACTCTGAAGATCAAGTCTGCCTGTCGTAAACTGTCCCATTAAAGTAATAAAAATGAACACTGTTAAACAGATTACAGCACTCTGACGATCAAGCCTGCCTCTCTTAAACTGACACATTAAATTAATAAATATGAGCATTGTTAAACAGATTACAGCACTTTGAGGATCAAGCCTGCCTCTCTTAAACTGTCAAATTAAAGTATTAAAAATGAGGATTGCTAAACAGATTACTGCACTCTGAGGATCAAGCCTGCCTCTCTTAAACTGTCCCATTAAAGTAATACAAATTAGCAGTTAAACAGATTACAGCACTCTGAGGATCAAGTCTGCCTCTCTTAAACTGTCCCATTAAAGTAATACAATGAGCATTGTTAAACAGATTACAGCACTCTGAGGATCAAGTCTGCCTCTTAAACTGTCCCATTAAAGTAATACAATGAGCATTGTTAAACAGATTACAGCACTCTGAGGATCAAGCCTGCCTCTCTTAAACTGTCCCATTAAAGTAATAAAAATGAGCACTGTTAAACAGATTACAGCACTCTGAGGATCAAGTCTGCCTCTCTTAAACTGTCCCATTAAAGTAATAAAAATGAGCACTGTTAAACAGATTACAGCACTCTGAGGATCAAGTCTGCCTCTCTTAAACTGTCCCATTAAAGTAATAAAAATGAGCACTGTTAAACAGATTACAGCACTCTGAGGATCAAGTCTGCCTCTCTTAAACTGTCCCATTAAAGTAATAAAATGAGCATTGTTAAACAGATTACAGCACTCTGAGGATCAAGTCTGCCTCTCTTAAACTGTCCCATTAAAGTAATAAAAATGAGCATTGTTAAACAGATTACAGCACTCTGAGGATCAAGTCTGCCTCTCTTAAACTGTCCCATTAAAGTAAAAAAATGAGCACTGTTAAACAGATTACAGCACTCTAAGGATCAAGTCTGCCTCTCTTAAACTGTCCCATTAAAGTAATAAAATGAGCACTGTTAAACAGATTACAGCACTCTGAGGATCAAGTCTGCCTCTCTTAAACTGTCCCATTAAAGTAGTAAAAATGAGCACTGTTAAACAGATTACAGCACTCTGAGGATCAAGTCTGCCTCTCTTAAACTGTCCCATTAAAGTAGTAAAAATGAGCACTGTTAAACAGATTACAGCACTCTGAGGATCAAGTCTGCCTCTCTTAAACTGTCCCATTAAAGTAATAAAAATGAGCACTGTTAAACAGATTACAGCACTCTGAGGATCAAGTCTGCCTCTCTTAAACTGTCCCATTAAAGTAATAAAATGAGCAATGTTAAACAGATTACAGCACTCTGAGGATCAAGTCTGCCTCTCTTAAACTGTCCCATTAAAGTAAAAAAATGAGCACTGTTAAACAGATTACAGCACTCTGAGGATCAAGTCTGCCTCTCTTAAACTGTCCCATTAAAGTAATAAAAATGAGCATTGTTAAACAGATTACAGCACTCTGAGGATCAAGTCTGCCTCTCTTAAACTGTCCCATTAAAGTAATAAAAATGAGCACTGTTAAACAGATTACAGCACTCTGAGGATCAAGTCTGCCTCTCTTAAACTGTCCCAATAAAGTAATAAAATGAGCATTGTTAAACAGATTACAGCACTCTGAGGATCAAGTCTGCCTCTCTTAAACTGTCCCATTAAAGTAATAAAAATGAGCACTGTTAAACAGATTACAGCACTCTGAGGATCAAGTCTGCCTCTCTTAAACTGTCCCATTAAAGTAATAAAATGAGCATTGTTAAACAGATTACAGCACTCTGAGGATCAAGTCTGCCTCTCTTAAACTGTCCCATTAAAGTAATAAAAATGAGCATTGTTAAACAGATTACAGCACTCTGAGGATCAAGTCTGCCTCTCTTAAACTGTCCCATTAAAGTAATAAAATGAGCACTGTTAAACAGATTACAGCACTCTGAGGATCAAGTCTGCCTCTCTTAAACTGTCCCATTAAAGTAATAAAAATGAGCATTGTTAAACAGATTACAGCACTCTGAGGATCAAGTCTGCCTCTCTTAAACTGTCCCATTAAAGTAATAAAAATGAGCACTGTTAAACAGATTACAGCACTCTGAGGATCAAGTCTGCCTCTCTTAAACTGTCCCATTAAAGTAATAAAATGAGCACTGTTAAACAGATTACAGCACTCTGAGGATCAAGTCTGCCTCTCTTAAACTGTCCCATTAAAGTAATAAAAATGAGCATTGTTAAACAGATTACAGCACTCTGAGGATCAAGTCTGCCTCTCTTAAACTGTCCCATTAAAGTAATAAAAATGAACACTGTTAAACAGATTACAGCACTCTGAGGATCGTCTACCTCTCTCAAACTGTCCCATTAAAGTAATACAACTGAGCACTGTTAAACAGATTACAGCACTCTGAGGATCAAGCCTGCCTCTCTTAAACTGTCCCATTAAAGTAATACAAATGAGCACTGTTGAACAGATTACAGCACTCTGAGGATCAAGTCTGCCTCTCTTAAACTGTCCCATTAAAGTAATAAAAATGAGCACTGTTAAACAGATTACAGCACTCTGAGGATCAAGTCTGCCTCTCTTAAACTGTCCTATTAAAGGAATAAAAATGAGCACTGTTAAACAGATTACAGCACTCTGAGGATCAAGTCTGCCTCTCTTAAACTGTCCCATTAAAGTAATACAAATGAGCAATGTTAAACAGATTACAGCACTCTGAGGATCAAGTCTGCCTCTCTTAAACTGTCCTATTAAAGTAATAAAAATGAGCATTGTTAAACAGATTACAGCACTCTGAGGATCAAGTCTGCCTCTCTTAAACTGTCCCATTAAAGTAATAAAATGAGCATTGTTAAACAGATTACAGCACTCTGAGGATCAAGTCTGCCTCTCTTAAACTGTCCCATTAAAGTAATTGAGCATTGTTAAACAGATTACAGCACTCTGAGGATCAAGTCTGCCTCTCTTAAACTGTCCCATTAAAGTAATAAAAATGAGCATTGTTAAACAGATTACAGCACTCTGAGGATCAAGTCTGCCTCTCTTAAACTGTCCCATTAAAGTAATAAAAATGAGCACTGTTAAACAGATTACAGCACTCTGAGGATCAAGTCTGCCTCTCTTAAACTGTCCCATTAAAGTAGTATAAATGAGCTCTGTTAAACAAATTACAGCACTCTGAGGATTAAGTCTGCATCTCTTAAACTGTCCCATTAAAGTAATACAAATTAGCAGTTAAACAGATTACCGCACTCTGACGATCAAGTCTGCCTCTCAAACTGTCCATTAAAGTAATACAAATGAGCATTGTTAAACAGATTACAGCACTCTGAGGATCAAGTCTGCCTCTCTTAAACTGTCCCATTAAAGTAATAAAAATGAGCATTGTTAAACAGATTACAGCACTCTGAGGATCAAGTCTGCCTCTCTTAAACTGTCCCATTAAAGTAATAAAAATGAGCACTGTTAAACAGATTACAGCACTCTGAGGATCAAGTCTGCCTCTCTTAAACTGTCCTATTAAAGTAATAAAAATGAGCACTGTTAAACAGATAACAACACACTGAGCATCAAGTCTGCCTCTCTTAAACTGTCCCATTAAAGTCATAAAATGAACAATGTTAAACAGATTACAGCACTCTGAGGATCAAGTCTGCCTCTCTTAAACCGTCCCATTAAAGTAATAAAAATGAGCATTGTTAAACAGATTACAGCACTCTGAGGATCAAGTCTGCCTCTCTTAAACTGTCCCATTAAAGTAATAAAAATGAGCATTGTTAAACAGATTACAGCACTCTGAGGATCAAGCCTGCGGCTCTTAAACTGTCCCATTAAAGTAATAAAAAGGAGCACTGTTAAACAGATTACAGCACTCTGAGGATCAAGTCTGCCTCTCTTAAACTGTCCCATTAAAGTAATAAAAATGAGCACTGTTAAACAGATTACAGCACTCTGAGGATCAAGTCTGCCTCTCTTAAACTGTCCCATTAAAGTAATAAAAATGAGCACTGTTAAACAGATTACAGCACTCTGAGGATCAAGTCTGCCTCTCTTAAACTGTCCCATTAAAGTCCTTAAAATGAGCACTGTTAAACAGATTACAGCACTCTGAGGATCAAGCCTGCCTCTCTTAAACTGTCCCATTAAAGTAATAAAAATGAGCATTGTTAAACAGATTACAGCACTCTGAGGATCAAGTCTGCCTCTCTTAAACTGTCCCATTAAAGTAAAAAAATGAGCACTGTTAAACAGATTACAGCACTCTAAGGATCAAGTCTGCCTCTTTTGAACTGTCCTATTAAAGTAATAAAAATGAGCATTGTTAAACAGATTACAGCACTCTGAGGATCAAGTCTGCCTCTCATAAACTGTCCCATTAAAGTAATAAAAATGAGCATTGTTAAACAGATTACAGCACTCTGAGGATCAAGTCTGCCTCTCTTAAACTGTCCCATTAAAGTAATAAAAATGAGCATTGTTAAACAGATTACAGCACTCTGAGGATCAAGTCTGCCTCTCTTAAACTGTCCCATTAAAGTAGAAAAATGAGCACTGTTAAACAGATTACAGCACTCTGAGGATCAAGTCTGCCTCTCTTAAACTGTCCCATTAAAGTAATAAAAATGAGCACTGTTAAACAGATTACAGCACTCTGAGGATCAATTCTGCCTCTCTTACACTGGCCAATTAAAGTAATAAAATGAGCACTGTTAAACAGATTACAGCACTCTGAGGATCAAGTCTGCCTCTCTTAAACCGTCCCATTAAAGTAATAAAATGAGCATTGTTAAACAGATTACAGCACTCTGAGGATCAAGTCTGCCTCTCTTAAACTGTCCCATTAAAGTAATAAAAATGACCACTGTTAAACAGATTACAGCACTCTGAGGATCAAGTCTGCCTCTTAAACTGTCCCATTAAAGTAATACAATAAGCACTGTTGAACAGATTACAGCACTCTGAGGATCAAGCCTGCCTGTCTTAAACTGACACATTAAAGTAATAAAAATGAGCACTGTTAAACAGATTACAGCACTCTGAGGATCAAGTCTGCCTCTCTTAAACTGTCCTATTAAAGTAATAAAAATAAGCATTGTTAAACAGATTACAGCACTCTGAGGATCAAGTCTGCCTCACTTTAACTGTCCCATTAAAGTACTAAAATGAGCATTGTTAAACAGATTACAGCACTCTGAGGATCAAGTCTGCCTCTCTTAAACTGTCCCATTAAAGTAATAAAAATGAGCACTGTTAAACAGATTACAGCACTCTGAGGATCAAGTCTGCCTCTCTTAAACTGTCCCATTAAAGTAATAAAAATGAGCATTGTTAAACAGATTACAGCACTCTGAGGATCAAGTCTGCCTCTCTTAAACTGTCCCATTAAAGTAATAAAAATGAGCACTGTTAAACAGATTACAGCACTCTGAGGATCAAGTCTGCCTCTCTTAAACTGTCCCATTAAAGTAATACAATGAGCATTGTTAAACAGATTACAGCACTCTGAGGATCAAGTCTGCCTCTCTTAAACTGTCCCATTAAAGTAATAAAAATGAGCACTGTTAAACAGATTACAGCACTCTGAGGATCAAGTCTGCCTCTTAAACTGTCCCATTAAAGTAATACAATAAGCACTGTTGAACAGATTACAGCACTCTGAGGATCAAGCCTGCCTGTCTTAAACTGACACATTAAAGTAATACAATGAGCATTGTTAAACAGCTTACAGCACACAAAGGATCAAGTCTGCCTCTCTTGAGCTGCCCCATTTAAGTAATAAAAATGAGCATTGTTAAACAGATTACAGAACTCTGAGGATCAAGTCTGCCTCTCTTAAACTGTCCCATTAATGTAAGAAAAATGAGCACTGTTAAACAGATTACAGCACTCTGAGGATCAAGTCTGCCTCTCTTAAACTGTCCCATTAAAGTGATAAAAATGAGCACTGTTAAACAGATTACAGCACTCTGAAGATCAAGTCTCCCTCTCTTAAACTGTCCCATTAAAGTAATACAACTTAGCAGTTAAACAGATTACAGCACTCTGAGGAACAAGTCTGCCTCTTTTAAACTGTCCCATTAAAGTAATAAAATGAGCACTGTTAAACAGATTACAGCACTCTGAGGATCAAGTCTGCCTCTCTTAAACTGTCCCATTAAAGTAATAAAAATGAGCACTGTTAAACAGATTACAGCACTCTGAGGATCAAGTCTGCCTCTCTTAAACTGTCCCATTAAAGTAATAAAATGAGCAATGTTAAACAGATTAAAGCACTCTGAGGATCATGTCTGCCTCTCTTACACTTTCCCATTAAAGTAATAAAATGATCACTGTTAAACAGATTACAGCACTCTGAGGATCAAGTCTGCCTCTCTTAAACTGTCCCATTAAAGTAATAAAAATGAGCACTGTTAAACAGATTACAGCACTCTGAGGATCAAGTCTGCCTCTCTTAAACTGTCCCATTAAAGTAATAAAAATGAGCACTGTTAAACAGATTACAGCACTCTGAGGATCAAGTCTGCCTCTCTTAAACTGTCCCATTAAAGTAATAAAAATGAGCATTGTTAAACAGATTACAGCACTCTGAGGATCAAGTCTGCCTCTCTTAAACTGTCCCATTAAAGTAATAAAATGAGCACTGTTAAACAGATTACAGCACTCTGAGGATCAAGTCTGCCTCTCTTAAACTGTCCCATTAAAGTAATAAAATGAGCACTGTTAAACAGATTACAGCACTCTGAGGATCAAGCCTGCCTCTCTTTAACTGTCCCATTAAAGTAAGAAAAATTAGCAATGTTAAACAGATTACAGCTCTCTTAGGATCAGGTCTGCCTCTCTTAAACTGTCCCATTAAAGTAATCAAAATGAACACTGTTAAACAGATTACAGCACTCTGAGGATCAAGTCTGCCTCTCTTAATCTGTCCCATTAAAGTAATAAAAATGAGCACTGTTAAACAGATTACAGCACTCTGAGGATCAAGTCTGCCTCTCTTAAACTGTCCCATTAAAGTAATAAAAATGAGCACTGTTAAACAGATTACAGCACTCTGAGGATCAAGTCTGCCTCTCTTAAACTGTCCCATTAAAGTAGTAAAATGAGCACTGTTAAACAGATTACAGCACTCTGAGGATCAAGTCTGCCTCTCTTAAACTGTCCCATTAAAGTAATAAAAATGAGCATTGTTAAACAGATTACAGCACTCTGAGGATCAAGTCTGCCTCTCTTAAACTGTCCCATTAAAGTAATAAAAATGAGCATTGTTAAACAGATTACAGCACTCTGAGGATCAAGTCTGCCTCTCTTAAACTGTCCCATTAAAGTAGAAAAATGATCACTGTTAAACAGATTACAGCACTCAGAGGATCAAGTCTGCCTGTCGTAAACTGTCCCATTAAAGTAGAAAAATGAACACTGTTAAACAGATTACAGCACTCTGAGGATCAAGTCTGCCTGTCGTAAACTGTCCCATTAAAGTAGAAAAATGAACACTGTTAAACAGATTACAGCACTCTGAGGATCAAGTCTGCCTCTCTTAAACTGTCCCATTAAAGTAGTAAAAATGAGCACTGTTAAACAGATTACAGCACTCTGAGGATCAAGTCTGCCTCTCTTAAACTGTCCCATTAAAGTAATACGAATGAGCAATGTTAAACAGATTACAGCACTCTGAGGATCAAGTCTGCCTCTCTTAAACCGTCCCATTAAAGTAATAAAATGAGCATTGTTAAACAGATTACAGCACTCTGAGGATCAAGTCTGCCTCTCTTAAACTGTCCCATTAAAGTAATAAAATGAGCACTGTTAAACAGATTACAGCACTCTGAGGATCAAGTCTGCCTCTCTTAAACTGTCCCATTAAAGTAATACAAATGAGCACTGTTAAACAGATTACAGCACTCTGAGGATCAAGCCTGCCTCTCTTAAACTGTCCCATTAAAGTAATACAAATGAGCATTGTTAAACAGATTACAGCACTCTGAGGATCAAGTCTGCCTCTCTTAAACTGTCCCATTAAAGTAATAAAAATGAGCACTGTTAAACAGATTACAGCACTCTGAGGATCAAGTCTGCCTCTCTTAAACTGTCCCATTAAAGTAATAAAAATGAGCACTGTTAAACAGATTACAGCACTCTGAGGATCAAGTCTGCCTCTCTTAAACTGTCCCATTAAAGTCATAAAATGAACACTGTTAAACAGATTACAGCACTCTGAGGATCAAGTCTGCCTCTCTTAAACTGTCCCATTAAAGTAATACAATGAGCACTGTTAAACAGATTACAGCACTCTGAGGATCATTTCTGCCTCTCTTAAACTGTGCCATTAAAGTAATACAAATGAGCACTGTTAAACAAATTACAGCACTCTGAGGATCAGGTCTGCCTCTCTAAAACTGTCCCATTAAAGTAATAAAAATGATCACTGTTAAACAGATTACAGCACTCTGAGGATCAAGCCTGCCTCTCTTAAACTGTCCCATTAAAGTACTAAAATGAGCACTGTTAAGCAGATTACAGCACTCTAAGGATCAAGTCTGCCTCTCTTAAACTGTCCCATTAAAGTAGTAAAATGAGCACTGTTAAACAGATTACAGCACTCTGAGGATCAAGCCTGCCTCTCTTAAACTGTCCCATTAAAGTAATAAAAATGAGCACTGTTAAACAGATTACAGCACTCTGAGGATCAAGTCTGCCTCTCTTAAACTGTCCCATTAAAGTAATAAAAATGAGCATTGTTAAACAGATTACAGCACTCTGAGGATCAAGTCTGCCTCTCTTAAACTGTCCCATTAAAGTAATAAAAATGAGCACTGTTAAACAGATTACAGCACTCTGAGGATCAAGTCTGCCTCTCTTAAACTGTCCCATTAAAGTAATCAAAATGAGCATTGTTAAACAGATTACAGCACTCTGAGGATCAAGTCTGCCTCTCTTAAACTGTCCCATTAAAGTAATAAAAATGAGCACTGTTAAACAGATTACAGCACTCTGAGGATCAAGCCTGCCTCTCTTAAACTGTCCCATTAAAGTAATAAAAATGAGCACTGTTAAACAGATTACAGCACTCTGAGGATCAAGTCTGCCTCTCTTAAACTGTCCCATTAAAGTAATAAAAATGAGCACTGTTAAACAGATTACAGCACTCTGAGGATCAAGTCTGCCTCTCTTAAACTGTCCCATTAAAGTAATAAAAATGAGCACTGTTAAACAGATTACAGCACTCTGAGGATCAAGTCTGCCTCTCTTAAACTGTCCCATTAAAGTAATAAAAATGAGCATTGTTAAACAGATTACAGCACTCTGAGGATCAAGTCTGCCTCTCATAAACTGTCCCATTAAAGTAGTAAAAATGAGCATTGTTAAACAGATTACAGCACTCTGAGGATCAAGTCTGCCTCTCTTAAACTGTCCCATTAAAGTAATAAAAATGAGCACTGTTAAACAGATTACAGCACTCTGAGGATCAAGCCTGCCTCTCTTAAACTGTCCCATTAAAGTAATAAAAATGAGTGCTGTTAAACAGATTACAGCACTCTGAGGATCAAGCCTGCCTCTCTTAAACTGTCCCATTAAAGTAATACAAATGAGCATCGTTAAACAGATTACAGCACTCTGAAGATCTAGTCTGCCTCTTTTAAACTGCTCCATAAAAGTAGAAAAATGAGCACTGTTAAACAGATTACAGCACTCTGAGGATCAAGCCTGCCTCTCAAACTATCCCATTAAAGTAATAAAAATGAGCACTGTTAAACAGATTACAGCACTCTGAGGATCAAGCCTGCCTCTCTTAAACTGTCCCATTAAAGTAATAAAAATGAGCACTGTTAAACAGATTACAGCACTCTGAGGATCAAGTCTGCCTCTCTTAAACTGTCCCATTAAAGTAATAAAAATGAGCATTGTTAAACAGATTACAGCACTCTGAGGATCAAGTCTGCCTCTCTTAAACTATCCCATTAAAGTAAGAACAATTAGCAATGTTAAACAGATTACAGCTCTCTGAGGATCAAGTCTGCCTCTCTTAAACTGTCCTATTAAAGTAATAAAAATGAGCAATGTTAAACAGATTACAGCACTCTGAGGATCTAGTCTGGCTCTCTTAAACTGTCCGATTAAAGTAATAAAAATGAGCATTGTTAAACAGATTACAGTACTCTGAGGATCAAGTCTGCCTCTCTTAAACTTTCCCATTAAAGTCCTTAAAATGAGCACTGTTAAACAGATTACAGCACTCTGAGGATCAAGTCTGCCTCTCTTAAACTGTCCCATTAAAGTAATAAAAATGAGCACTGTTAAACAGATTACAGCACTCTGAGGATCAAGTCTGGCTCTCTTAAACTGTCCCATTAACTTAATCCAAATGAGCACTGTTAAACAAATTACAGCACTCTGAGGATCATGCCTGCCTCTCTTAAACTGTCCCATTAAAGTACTAAAATGAGCACTGTTAAGCAGATTACAGCACTCTAAGGATCAAGTCTGCCTCTCTTAAACTGTCCCATTAAAGTAGTAAAATGGAGCACTGATAGACAGATTACAGCATTCTGAGGATCAAGCCTGCCTCTCTTAAACTGTCCCATTAAAGTAATACAAATTAGCAGTTAAACAGATTACAGCACTCTGAGGATCAAGTCTGCCTCTCTTAAACTGTCCCATTAAAGTAATAAAAATGAGCATTGTTAAACAGATTACAGCACTCTGAGGATCAAGTCTGCCTCTCTTAAACTGTCCCATTAAAGTCATTAAAATGAACACTGTTAAACAGATTACAGCACTCTGAGGAACAAGCCTACCTCTCTTAAACTGTCCCATTAAAGTAATAAAAATGAGCACTGTTAAACAGATTACAGCACTCTGAGGATCAAGTCTGCCTCTCTTAAACTGTCCCATTAAAGTAATAAAAATGAGCACTGTTAAACAGATTACAGCACTCTGAGGATCAAGTCTGCCTCTCTTAAACTGTCCCATTAAAGTAATAAAAATGAGCACTGTTAAACAGATTACAGCACTCTGAGGATCAAGTCTGCCTCTCTTAAACTGTCCCATTAAAGTAATACAAATGAGCACTGTTAAACAGATTACAGCACTCTGAGGATCAAGTCTGCCTCTCTTAAACTGTCCCATTAAAGTAATAAAAATGAGCACTGTTAAACAGATTACAGCACTCTGAGGATCAAGTCTGCCTCTCTTAAACTGTCCCATTAAAGTAATAAAAATGAGCACTGTTAAACAGATTACAGCACTCTGAGGATCAAGTCTGCCTCTCTTAAACTGTCCCATTAAAGTAATAAAAATGAGCATTGTTAAACAGATTACAGCACTCTGAGGATCAAGTCTGCCTCTCTTAAACTGTCCCATTAAAGTAATAAAATGAGCACTGTTAAACAGATTACAGCACTCTGAGGATCAAGTCTGCCTCTCTTAAACTGTCCCATTAAAGTAATAAAAATGAGCACTGTTAAACAGATTACAGCACTCTGAGGATCAAGTCTGCCTCTCTTAAACTGTCCCATTAAAGTAATAAAATAAGCACTGTTAAACAGATTACAGCACTCTGAGGATCAAGTCTGCCTCTCTTAAACTGTCCCATTAAAGTAATAAAAATGAGCACTGTTAAACAGATTACAGCACTCTGAGGATCAAGTCTGCCTCTCTTAAACTGTCCCACTAAAGTAATAAAAATGAGCAATGTTAAACAGATTACAGCACTCTGAGGATCAAGTCTGCCTCTCTTAAACCGTCCCATTAAAGTAATAAAATGAGCATTGTTAAACAGATTACAGCACTCTGAGGATCAAGTCTGCCTCACTTAAACTGTCCCATTAAAGTAATAAAATGAGCATTGTTAAACAGATTACAGCACTCTGAGGAACAAGTCTGCCTCTCTTAAACTGTCCCATTAAAGTAATAAAATGAGCACGTTTAAACAGATTACAGCACTCTGAGGATCAATCCTGTCTCTCAAACTGTTCCATTAAAGTAATAAAAATGATCATTGTTAAACATATTACAGCACTCTAAGGATCAAGTCTGCCTCATTTAAACTGTCCTATTAAAGTAATAAAAATGATCACTGTTGAACAGATTACAGCACTCTGAGGATCAAGTCTGCCTCTCTTAAACTGTCCCATTAAAGTAATAAAAATGAGCACTGTTAAACAGATTACAGCACTCTGAGGATCAAGTCTGCCTCTCTTAAACTATCCCATTAAAGTAAAAAAAAAAATGAGCATTGTTAAACAGATTACAGCACTCTGAGGATCAAGTCTGCCTCTCTTAAACTGTCCCATTAAAGTAATAAAAATGAGCACTGTTAAACAGATTACAGCACTCTGAGGATCAAGTCTGCCTCTCTTAAACTGTCCCATTAAAGTAATCAAAATGAACACTGTTAAACAGATTACAGCACTCTGAGGATCAAGTCTGCCTCTCTTAAACTGTCCCATTAAAGTAATAAAAATGAGCACTGTTAAACAGATTACAGCACTCTGAGGATCAAGTCTGCCTCTCTTAAACTGTCCCATTAAAGTAATAAAAATGAGCACTGTTAAACAGATTACAGCACTCTGAAGATCAAGTCTGCCTCTATTAAACTGCCCCTTTAAAGTAATCAAAATGAGCATTGTTAAATACATTACAGCACCCTGAGTATCAAGCCTGCCTCTCTTAAACTGTCCCATTAAAGTCATAAAAATGAACACTGTTAAACAGATTACAGCACTCTGAGGATAAAGTCTGCCTCTCTTAAACTGTCCCATTAAAGTAAGAACAATGAGCACTGTTAAACAGATTACAGCACTCTGAGGATCAAGTCTGCCTGTCATAAACTGTCCCATTAATGTAATACAAATGAGCACTGTTAAACAGATTACAGCACTCTGAGGATCAAGTCTGCCTCTCTTAAACTGTCCCATTAAAGTAATAAAAATGAGCACTGTTAAACAGATTACAGCACTCTGAGGATCAAGTCTGCCTCTCTTAAACTGTCCCATTAAAGTAATAAAAATGAGCACTGTTAAACAGATTACAGCACTCTGAGGATCAAGTCTGCCTCTCTTAAACTGTCCCATTAAAGTATTAAAATGAGCACTGTTAAACAGATTACAGCACTCTGAGGATCAAGTCTGCCTCTCTTAAACTGTCCCATTAAAGTAATAAAAATGAGCACTGTTAAACAGATTACAGCACTCTGAGGATCAAGTCTGCCTCTCTTAAACTGTCCCATTAAAGTAATAAAAATGAGCACTGTTAAACAGATTACAGCACTCTGAGGATCAAGTCTGCCTCTCTTAAACTGTCCCATTAAAGTAATAAAAATGAGCATTGTTAAACAGATTACAGCACTCTGAGGATCAAGTCTGCCTCTCTTAAACTGTCCCATTAAAGTAATACAGTGAGCACTGTTAAACAGATTACAGCACTCTGAGGATCAAGTCTGCCTCTCTTAAACTGTCCCATTAAAGTAATAAAAATGAGCACTGTTAAACAGATTACAGCACTCTGAGGATCAAGTCTGCCTCTCTTAAACTGTCCCATTAAAGTAATAAAATGAGCACTGTTAAACAGATTACAGCACTCTGAGGATCAAGTCTGCCTCTCTTAAACTGTCCCATTAAAGTAATAAAAATGATCACTGTTAAACAGATTACAGCACTCTAAGGATCAAGTCTGCCTCTCTTAAACTGTCCCATTAAGATAATAAAATGGAGCACTGATAGACAGATTACAGCATTCTGAGGATCAAGCCTGCCTCTCTTAAACTGTCCCATTAAAGTAATAAAAATGAGCATTGTTAAACAGATTACAGCACTCTGAGGATCAAGTCTGCCTCTCTTAAACTGTCCCATTAAAGTAATAAAAATGAGCACTGTTAAACAGATTACAGCACTCTGAGGATCAAGTCTGCCTCTCTTAAACTGTCCCAATAAAGTAATAAAAATGAGCACTGTTAAACAGATTACAGCACTCTGAGGATCAAGTCTGCCTCTCTTAAAATGTCCCATTAAAGTAATACAAATGAGCACTGTTAAACAGATTATAGCACTCTGAGGATCAAGTCTGCCTCTCTTAAACTGTCCCATTAAAGTAATAAAATGAGCATTGTCAAACAGATTACAGCACTCTGAGGATCAAGTCTGCCTCTCTTTAACTGTCCAATTACAGTAATAAAAGTGAGCACTGTTAAACAGATTACAGCACTCTGAGGATCAAGTCTGCCTCTCTTAAACTGTCCCATTAAAGTAATACAAATGAGCATTGTTAAACAGATTACAGCACTCTGAGGATCAAGCCTGCCTCTCTTAAACTGTCCCATTAAAGTAAGAAAATGAGCACTGTTAAACAGATTACAGCACTCTGAGGATCAAGCCTGCCTCTCTTAAACTGTCCCATTAAAGTAATAAAATGAGCACTGTTAAACAGATTACAGCACTCTGAGGATCAAGTCTGCCTCTCTTAAACTGTCCCATTAAAGTAATAAAAATGAGCACTGTTAAACAGATTACAGCACTCTGAGGATCAAGTCTGCCTCTCTTAAACTGTCCCATTAAAGTAATAAAAATGAGCACTGTTAAACAGATTACAGCACTCTGAGGATCAAGTCTGCCTCTCTTAAACTGTCCCATTAAAGTAATAAAAATGAGCACTGTTAAACAGATTACAGCACTCTGAGGATCAAGTCTGCCTCTCTTAAAATGTCCCATTAAAGTAGTAAAAATGATCACTGTTCAACAGATTACAGCACTCAGAGGATCAAGTCTGCCTGTCGTAAACTGTCCCATTAAAGTAGAAAAATGAGCACTGTTAAACAGATTACAGCACTCTGAGGATCAAGTCTGCCTCTCTTAAACTGTCCCATTAAAGTAATAAAATGAGCATTGTTAAACAGATTACAGCACTCTGAGGATCAAGTCTGCCTCTCTTAAACTGTCCCATTAAAGTAATAAAAATGAGCACTGTTAAACAGATTACAGCACTCTGAGGATCAAGCCTGCCTCTCTTAAACTGTCCCATTAAAGTAATAAAAATGAGCACTGTTAAACAGATTACAGCACTCTGAGGATCAAGTCTGCCTCTCTTAAACTGTCCCATTAAAGTAATAAAAATGAGCACTGTTAAACAGATTACAGCACTCTGAGGATCAAGTCTGCCTCTCTTAAACTGTCCCATTAAAGTAATAAAATGAGCACTGTTAAACAGATTACAGCACTCTGAGGATCAAGTCTGCCTCTCTTAAACTGTCCCATTAAAGTAATAAAAATGAGCATTGTTAAACAGATTACAGCACTCTGAGGATCAAGTCTGCCTCTCTTAAACTGTCCCATTAAAGTAATAAAATGAGCATTGTTAAACAGATTACAGCACTCTGAGGATCAAGTCTGCCTCTCTTAAACTGTCCCATTAAAGTAATAAAAATGAGCATTGTTAAACAGATTACAGCACTCTGAGGATCAAGTCTGCCTCTCTTAAACTGTCCCATTAAAGTAATAAAAATGAGCACTGTTAAACAGATTACAGCACTCTGAGGATCAAGTCTGCCTCTCTTAAACTGTCCCATTAAAGTAATAAAAATGAGCACTGTTAAACAGATTACAGCACTCTGAGGATCAAGCCTGCCTCTCTTAAACTGTCCCATTAAAGTAATAAAAATGAGCACTGTTAAACAGATTACAGCACTCTGAGGATCAAGTCTGCCTCTCTTAAACTGTCCCATTAAAGTAATAAAAATGAGCACTGTTAAACAGATTACAGCACTCTGAGGATCAAGTCTGCCTCTCTTAAACTGTCCCATTAAAGTAATAAAAATGAGCACTGTTAAACAGATTACAGCACTCTGAGGATCAAGTCTGCCTCTCTTAAACTGTCCCACTAAAGTAATAAAATGAACAATGTTAAACAGATTACAGCACTCTGAGGATCATGTCTGCCTCTCTTAAACTGTCCCACTAAAGTAATAAAAAATGAGCATTGTTAAACAGATTACAGCACTGAGGATCATGCCTGCGTCTCTTAAACTGTCCCATTAAAGTAATAAAATCAGAAATGTTAAACAGGTTACAGCACTCTGAGGATCAAGTCTGCCTCTCTTAAACTGCCCCATTAAAGTAATAAAAATGATCACTGTTAAACAGATTACATGTTAAACAGATTACAGCACTCTGAGGATCAAGTCTGCCTCTCTTAAACTGTCCCATTAAAGTAATAAAAATGAGCACTGTTAAACAGATTACAGCACTCTGAGGATCAAGTCTGCCTCTCTTAAACTGTCCCATTAAAGTAGTAAAATGAGCACTGTTAAACAGATTACAACACTCTGAGGATCAAGTCTGCCTCTCTTAAACTGTCCCATTAAAGTAATAAAATGAGCACTGTTAAACAGATTACAGCACTCTGAGGATCAAGTCTGCCTCTCTTAAACTCTCCCATTAAAGTCATAAAAATGAACAGTTAAACAGATTACAGCACTCTGAGGATAAAGTCAGCCTCTCTTAAACTGTCCCATTAAAGTCAAAAAAATGAGCACTGTTAAACAGATTACAGCACTCTGAGGATCAAGTCTGCATCTTAAACTGTCCCATTAAAGTAATACAATGAGCATTGTTAAACAGATTACAGCACTCTGAGGATCACGCCTGCCGCTCTTACACTGTCCCATTAAATTAATAAAAATAAGCACTGTTAAACAGATTACAGCACTCTGAGGATCAAGTCTGCCTCTCTTAAACTGTCCCATTAAAGTAATAAAAATGAGCATTGTTAAACAGATTACAGCACTCTGAGGATCAAGTCTGCCTCTCTTAAACTGTCCCATTAAAGTAGTAAAATGAGCAATGTTAAACAGATTACAGCACTCTGAGGATCAAGTCTGCCTCTCTTAAACTGTCCCATTAAAGTAATAAAAATGAGCACTGTTAAACAGATTACAGCACTCTGAGGATCAAGTCTGCCTCTCTTAAACTGTCCCATTAAAGTAATAAAAATGAGCACTGTTAAACAGATTACAGCACTCTGAGGATCAAGTCTGCCTCTCTTAAACTGTCCCATTAAAGTAATAAAAATGAGCACTGTTAAACAGATTACAGCACTCTGAGGATCAAGTCTGCCTCTCTTAAACTGTCCCATTAAAGTAATAAAATGAGCACTGTTAAACAGATTACAGCACTCTGAGGATCAAGTCTGCCTCTCTTAAACTGTCCCATTAAAGTAATAAAAATGAGCACTGTTAAACAGATTACAGCACTCTGAGGATCAAGTCTGCCTCTCTTAAACTGTCCCATTAAAGTAATACAACTAAGCACTGTTAAACAGATTACAGCACTCTGAGGATCAAGTCTGCCTCTCTTAAACTGTCCCATTAAAGTAATAAAAATGAGCACTGTTAAACAGATTACAGCACTCTGAGGATCAAGTCTGCCTCTCTTAAACTGTCCCATTAAAGTAATAAAAATGAGCACTGTTAAACAGATTACAGCACTCTGAGGATCATGTCTGCCTCTCTTAAACTGTCCCATTAAAGTAATAAAAATGAGCACTGTTAAACAGATTACAGCACTCTGAGGATCAAGTCTGCCTCTCTTAAACTGTCCCATTAAAGTAATAAAAATGAGCATTGTTAAACAGATTACAGCACTCTGAGGATCAAGTCTGCCTCTCTTAAACTGTCCCATTAAAGTAGTAAAATGGAGCACTGATAGACAGATTACAGCATTCTGAGGATCAAGCCTGCCTCTCTTAAACTGTCCCATTAAAGTAATAAAAATGAGCACTGTTAAACAGATTACAGCACTCTGAGGATCAAGTCTGCCTCTCTTAAACTGTCCCATTAAAGTACTAAAAATGAGCACTGTTAAACAGATTACAGCACTCTGAGGATCCAGTCTG
Organism: Protopterus annectens; assembly: GCF_019279795.1. NCBI lineage: Eukaryota > Metazoa > Chordata > Ceratodontiformes > Protopteridae > Protopterus > Protopterus annectens. The sequence goes on from NC_056739.1 coordinate 39,373,682, forward strand.
CCTCTCTTAAACAGTCCCATTAAATTCATAAAAATAAGCACTGTTAAACAGATAACAGCACTCTGAGGATCAAGTCTGCCTCCTTAAACTGTCCCATTAAAGTAGTAAAAATTAGCACTGTTAAACAGATTACAGCACTCTGAGGATCAAGTCTCCCTCTCTTAAACTGTCCCATTACAGTAATACAAATGAGCACTGTTAAACAGATTACAGGACTCTGAGGATCAAGTCTGCCTCTCTTAAACTTCCCCATTAAAGTAATACAAATGAGGACTTTTAAACAGATTACAGCTCTCTGAGGATCAAGTCTGCCTCTCTTAAACTGTCCCATTAAAGTCATACAAATGAGCACTGTTAAACATATTACAGCTCTCTGAGGATCAAGTCTGCCTCTCTTAAACTGTCCCATTAAAGTAGTAAAAATGAGCACTATTAAACAGATTACAGCACTATGAGGATAAAGTCTGCCCTCTCTCAAACTGTCCCATTAAAGTAGTAAAAATGAGCATTGTTAAACAGATTACAGCACTCTGAGGATCAAGCCTGCCTTTCTTAAACTGTTGCATTAAAGTAATACAAATGAGGATTGTTAAACAGATTACTGCACTCTGAGGATCAAGCCTGCCTCTCTTAAACTGTCCCATTAAAGTAATATACATTAACTCCTATCTGTTCTCTGTGTCCTTATTGCTGAAGATGCTTTTCATACATCTGTGATGTACACAATACTAGATGTGAACTCTTTCCTGCCTAGACCACGTTATTTTGATCTGTGCCCCACTTGCTAAAGCCATGGAAGAATACTTTAGTAGATTTATTATTGTTTAGTAGATTTATTATTATTCATTTATATTTATTCACACAAACCATACTATCACTAGCTAAACAACACAACCCCCTCCCCTCCAACCCACACCTTCAACTAGTAATCTTCCCACTGCCTTCTCTCTTTCTCCTGTACCTACTTCCAACATAAAAAAAACTCTTAACTAAACTTAAACCCACCAAATTAGCAGCAGACAACCTCCCAAGTGAATACATACAAATCGCAGCTGATGCTCTGGCCTACCCAGTATCCATCTTGATTAACCGATCTCTGTCAGAAAGTTACGTTCCCACACTGTGGAAAGTATCACATATAATTCCCCTCCACAAGGGCGGACCCTCCACAGAACTAACCAATTAATGCCCCATAGCTATTATCTCTCCACTCTCCAAAATACTAGAGAGATACATACACTCTCGGTCTCAGACTATCTCTTTACTAACAACCTCCTTTCCAATACTCAGCATGGTTTCCAACCAAACAATAGCACCACCACTGCCTTACTCTCCTTTAATAACACTATCCTTCAGCATAAAAACAATGGCTATCTCTCCTCTGCTACTTTCCTAGACCTATCTAAAGCATTTGACATGGTCTCACACAAACAACTCATCTCTGTCCTCAATAACCTATCCTTCTCTCAATCAGTCACCAACTGGTTTCAGAGTTACCTGTCTGACCGCCAACAATCCGTTGTATGGCAGAATGATACATTTCCCCAACTACCTGTCTCCATAGGGGTTCCCCAAGGATCCATCCTTGGACCCCTACTCTTCTCTGTTTTCACCAATAATTGATCCTCTGCCACCAAACATGGCACACTCGTACAATACGCAGATGACTCAACCATCATCTGCTCAGCCCAGTCCCTACCCAAACTGCAAAAAGTCACACAGGAAGCCTTTTCCTCTGTTGAAATGTGCTTATCCGATGCCCAGTTAATACTCAACCCAGACAAAACTAAACTACTCATCTTGCAACCCACCAAACATACTCAAAATAACTCTCACTTTAACATCACAGCAAAAGACAGCACTATATACCCAACTGAACACACCAAATTGTTAGGAGTTGAAATAGACAATAAACTAAAATTTGACATTCACATATCCATGACCATAAAAAAGTCCACAAAAAACTAGGAGCTTTATACAGAAATAAGCAACTTCTCACCAAAGCAGCAAAGATTTCAACAGCAAATTTCTACCTTATCTCCACCCTACTTTATGCCTCTCCAATATCTACCAACCTAAGGCAATGCGATCTAAACAGGCTAGAGACCTGCTACAACAAAATTGCCAAATTCACCACAGTGGTATCCTACCGTAGTCACCACTGTCTCTCACCTGCTGAACTGGGATGGCTTGAACTCCCTAACCTCCTTCAATGGTATCAACTCTCACTTGCCCACAAACTAGTAAACCATCCACTAAATGTCCCATCCCTCCAGAATCTACTCATACCCTATCGCACCACCAGACCACTAAGATCCAGCAACAAAAATCACTTACAGATCACTAAAGCCAATAACTCTGCTAGTGAAGCACTATTCTCTTGCACCATAGCCAAATTATGGAACTCCTTCCCACCCACAATTACCTCTGTACCATCATGCACCCACTTCAAAACTTTACTAAAAATGCACCTAAAAAACATGCTGGCTATGCCCTTGCAACTCCCACTCTAATATCACCCACCCCATCCAACCACTACCTTTCTTTCCACTCCACTAACTACCTTGATTATAGCAAGCTCAGATGCTCAAAAGCCTAGTACTTATTATACAGCAGGAACTTCTTATTGTAACATTTGTTAACGTCTGTTATGTACTTCACAGATAAAGATTCTAGTTGTCTACTGATATACTATGTTCTTCATCTGTAAATATGTTTGTAATTAATTTGTATGTTAAATTGTTAATCGCTATGTAATCCAATGTAACTACTGTCTGTTTATTTTAACTGTGGAGCTTTTCTCCCCGGGCCCCCATTGAAAATGGACCTACGTCCAGTCGGACATTCCCGGTCAACAAATGTAAATAAATAAATTAAAAAATTAAATAAATAATTTATACCCCTGCCAATACTTTAGTAGATTTATACCCCTGCCTGCATAATTCATACTCTCTTGACTTGCGTTCTAGTTACTGAAGTGACAGACTAAGTTGCTTAACACTTAATACAAAGAATACATTGAAGGGATAAATTCAAAAGTTTATGCCAGAAGGAAAAGGCTACTCAGGGAATCAACCCCCGTCAAATCAAAGCAGTGTACCTTACCTCATATTGGAGCAGTATTTATTGCATGAGATGCATTGCTTTGCACACTGTTATGATATACACAATACTAGATTTGAGCCCTCACCTATCTAAATCACATTGTCTTGACCTGTATCCTAGCTAATGATGCACAAAAAAACTTATGCAACACTAGTCAGAGGGAACACATTTGAAGGGATGTTTGTGTGATAAGGAAAAGGAGCCTAATATTTGGGGAATTAAAATCCTTCCCCTGTTAAATCAAAGGGTCTATATCATAACACTGAAGTTTCAAAACTTTGAGGGTTATAATATCGAACCCTATTCAACGAAAGTTGAAAACATCAAACATACGGAACAGCGAATTTTTTCCTAGGGAAAAAAAATTGCTGTTCCAAAACACATACACACAACACAAGCACACCAAACAAACAGCAATCGACACATGTGCACCTAAACTCTTACACCTAACCCTACACTAAATTATACATACACCACTAACTATCCACTTACCTTAACCCAAACCCTAACCCTAAGGTCCGTCACTATCGCACAGTCACCTCACCAGTGCCCTAACCCTAACTCACCTACCATTCCCTAACCCTCACGTCCACACAATCGCACACTTACCTGAATCTGACCCATAACTTTCCACCACAACGCTGAAACTACCGAAGCAACAGAAACGGACAACCAAATTCTTTCCCTAGGAAAAAATTTGGTTTTCTGTTTCATCGATATTTTCAGCGTTTGCTGAAAACAGGTCGATATTAGAACACTCGAAGTTTTGAAACTTCAGTGTTCTAATATAAACCCAAATCAAAGTACTATATCTTACTGCATATATGTACAATAGTAATTTATTGTATGAGACGCATTGCTTTGCACACTGTGACATACATGCTAGAAGATTTGAACCCCTACCTTACAAGCATTACTGTATAGACTTGTGTTCTAGCCACTAATACCACAGAAGAATGTCTAGAGCAATTGTCAGAAAGCAAACCTGATGTTGGTGTGTTACACCAGTATGGAAGGCTGCAATATGAGCAATGTTAAATTAACTGCAGTATTCAGGGGTCATAAACTTCAGGATACTTTAGTCGCAAGTACAAAATCAGATCAGCAGTGCAATGAGCCATAGCAGCTGTTACAATAAAGCAAATACCAACTTATGCTCATATCATTACTGCTTCCTGCCACGCCTTGAGAGTAATCTATTCAAGGAACAGTCACCAAAACATTAGCACAACCAAAGGATTTGTGTATCTTTTTATGATAAGGGGAGAAGTGTCAGCTATGTTATTATACTGATGGATGGTGATGCTGGTTTCTGGCAACCATTGTGCAATGTTTGAACACAGTAAAAAAGCTATGTTATATTTATAAAACTCTTATGTCATGTCTGTAATATTATAAATGTGTTACTTAAGATGTGCTGTTAGGTAACATTTAAATCCCTGTATAATATTGGTGCAGGTTACACATTAATGGAATTGAAAGCATGTTTGCTCCAGATCAGTGCTTTACCATTTGATGGGACAGAATGACTTTTATAATGCATGTGTCTGAAAAGTCACAGTTGAGTGGAATGTTCTAAGAGAAAGTCATAATGATGATGAGATAGGGCTTGACAATGACAGGAAAATGTAAAAGTCAATGACTTGTAACCTATGTTCGTCATATTTCTGTTTGCCAGAGCATTGCCTTATTCAAGAATTGCAAGTCCTGCTCTCTATATGGGATCATAAATGAGACATACCAAGTAAGTGTATAGCATTTACAGAGTGACATCCAGAAAACTAAACAAACATTCAAAGGATTTGAACCCTGATAGTTAGTGGAATGAAAGACAGTTATAGACGTCCCCCATCTGTACTAATGGATGGATGCAAGCACTAAATTCCATGCTTGGAGCCTTTCTTATATCTATGGTATCAAACTAATTATTACCACTATGTGTAATATGAATCAAGTCTTGAAGGGTTAAGAGTAATCTAAACACCAAATGGGTTGGGAAACTATAAAATCACAAAAACTCTGAAAATATAGTAATGCTTTTGCTAAACATATTAACAGTCATCCGGACCACTATTTTAGGTATGTTATTGTTGAACAGTTTGAAAAATAACTTGTGGGGTGGAACTTAGGGCTTGAAGTTGGAGGAAAAAAAATAACTTGGCAAATACTTTTGAAAGCTAACTAGCTAAGGTATTAATGGCGTGGCATCCATAGCATGTTTACTGAAATTAAAAACCTGTTATAGATGATAGATGTTCATTATTTATGATTTGTTTAAAAAATATCTATCTATCTATCTATATAGATATAGGTATAGCTACAGATACAGATATGGGCCCCCTTCAGATCATCGAAAACCCAGAGCACTGAAGACCACATCACTGAGATGCAAATAATAAAAACCCATTTCAGTGAAAGACTGGAGCAACAAAGATTATCACAAGGTTAGTAACCTGGTGGCCAACAAGGTGAACTTTGCCCTTTTCCCAACTGTAGTGTGATCTGGGAGTTTGGCATATTTAGTTAGAGGGGTGTGGGGGGCACAGCCCCCCACATGGGAGGGTGTGCGGGTCATAGCCCCCCACTTGAGTGAGTTAGGGATGGTGCAGTTTAGGTTTTGTGACTTTTTGAATCATAGGAGGTTACTAGGCTAATGGCCCTGGGGATCTAACAAGCCTAGCCAAGATTTTATCTCCAAAAAGAAACCTCAGTCAGCACCTGTCACCCCTGTCAATGAGGGACACAGGTGGAACCCCTGGGACAAAATTGTGGTTTCCCATCCACTCATCAAGGTTGCACATGAAGAGGGTCAGCAAGGTGCTCTGTTTGACATGTATGGGAAATATTTTCCAGAGATGAGGCAGCCTCTGGGAGACAAACCTGTCTCTCCAGCAGGCTTTATTGATGTCGCATATTAGATTCAGGACTTTTGAGAAGGTAGTACGTGAAGAGTTAGACGTATGGATATAGAGCATCTCTAGTAGGGCAGGGTCCAAGATTGCCTTGTACGTGAGACACAGATCACCCCTGAGCAATCTGTACGATACAGAGCAGAGTGATAGTGATTTGAGCCTGTCTGCATAGGACAGGTGTTGGAGGTCATGGATTCTCTTTCTGAGGTATTTAAGTGGCCTTTCCATTTGGTGCAGATGTTTGGAGAGGGACATCCCAAACGGGGCATTATACTCAATTATTGGTCTAATGAGGAAGGAGTATAGAGAGGTAATAACCTCCTTTGTTCTGGATGCAGTCTCCTTACTTATAAGATGAACCAAGTAAAAAGCTTTCTGACCACTGCTGCTACATGATGGTCAAACATGAGGTTGTTATCAATCTGAGTGCCCAGGTCTTCTCACCACAGGTTGTGTACTTAGGGGGTTACTGTTGATGTGGTAATCAGTAAGGGTCATGTTTTTGTTGAATGGTATGATGATGCATTTTTTTTGCATTTAGCTTGAGGCCATGACTTTGGCACTAGTAATTATTTGCTGTGAGACCCTTTTGCAGTATGTTAACATCATTTGGGGAGTCAATGACAGCATCCAACTTACTGTCGTCTACAGACTTGGTCAGCCACAGGCCTTTTGTCTTTGCCTAGACCACTGAGAAATAGATGCCAAACAGTAGGGGTCCCAGGACAGATCCTTGGGGAACTCCACTAGTGACAGGTTTGCCATTGGAGGTGGAGGTGCCTATTTTGACTTTGAGGGCCCTGTCAGTGTTGGCCACCCACCTGATATGATAGGGATTTACCCCAAGTTGTGTTAGCTTTTCAATGATGCCCAAGTGGGGGATTGTGTCAAAGGCTTTGGCCAAGTGAAAGTAAGCTGTTTGTACTGACTTTCCCACGTCCAGGGCATTGGTGACAGTCTCAAAGAAGTCAACCAGGTTCAACAGGCAAGATATGTCCTTGATGTATCCGAACTAGGTGGGGTCAAGCACTTGGAGATTGCCTATGCCCTTGTTTATGAGATCCATAATAATATGCTCCATGGCTTTACAGATCAGACTAGTCAAGCTAATGGGACGATAGTTTCCAGGGTCAGTAACGGCATCACCTTTGTGCAAGGGGATGACAATGGCAGTTCTCCACTTTGCTGGAATGAAGCCTGTACTTAGTTGAATAGGGTGCTCAATGGTGAATCCAGTTCCTGCTGGAGATGGTGCAGAATACATCCTGGGATACTATCGGGTCCCATGGAATCTGTGTTCTTTGCCTTGGATATGGCCTGTAACACAATCTATGAAGATGTGAGGTGCGGGACAAGTATTGGGGATGTCAAAAGGGTCTTTGGGGGAACAGGGGGTGAGGTTTGCATTGAACCTATCTGCTAGCAGACTGGCTAAGTCAACAGGATCAGTGTAAGTGATACTGTTAAGTACTAATTTGGAACAAACCTGGGCTTTGCCACTGAGATTCCTGACAAATATTAAGAAGACTCCATGGTTTCTCTTTGCTATGGAGGCTAGTTTTGATGCATAATTAGCCTTGGAGGTTTTCACTAGTGATCTAATTTGCTTGCTGAGGCTAAGAAGGGAGTTTTTCCAGTTTGAAATGTGTTCCTTTTTACCCTTGGACAACAGTTTCTTCCTTTTGTTTGAAATCCTGTTGATAGAGAATGTCCACCAAACAGTTTTATGCTTCCTTGAGGAGCAGGTTTTATTTCTTTTGGGTATGGCTGAGTCCATGCAGTTGTACAGGTGCTTGTATACTGTATTGACGTACTGTTCAACATAGATATCTGCATCCACTGGGATGGGGCAGTGATGTGAAGCTACAGATACCCTCACTTAGGAGGTTGTAATCAGCTTTTGATGAGTTTTTTAGCTTGATTACGACTGGGGGGAGTTGGGTGGGATAGACACTTTGAATGAGACATTTCGATAATCTAATCTCACCAGGGAAGAACATACTATGGGAGTGGTGTAATGGTTGCCCATATTGGTGAGAACTAAGTCCTGAATGTATTTCCCCTTGTGGGGGATGAGACAAGCTGGTCTAGTGTGTTAGAATTGATGAAGTCAAGGAATTGTTGAGTGAGTGCATTAGTGCAAGAATAGTTCACCCAGTCTGTGGTGGGGTAGTTGAAGTCACCAAGGATCAGGGTGTTAGGGGATACCTTGATGGAGTCAAGTAGATCCAGGTAAAAGGAGTGGGTGTCCTGAGTCATGGAGGGGGGGCTATAGCTAGCTATAACTTGGATGAGTGTCTTGCCAACTGTCAGTTGTACCTGGAGTAGTTCCACTGCATCATGTATAGAGAATCCACCACCCATAGTCTTCCTGGCATCATTTTGGGGTCAGATTGTGTGGAATGAAGTATAGCCTGGTATGGCAGGGGTGCTCTCCATAGCCCTGAACCAAGTTTCTGTGACTGCACAGACATCAGCATCTTCCAGTGCAAGGAGGCGGCCTCAAGTGAGTCCATTTTCAGGTTAAGGCTCCTAGCATTAAGCGTGATGACCTTCAATTTGCTTTTTGACAGATCTTTTCTGTTGGAAGGTTTGTCTTTGGGACATTGCCTAAATTACACTGGGAAGATCTTCATTGCTCTGGTCTTTTCCTGAAACGTGTTTCCTTATTTTTTTCTCAATGATGTGGTCTTCGATGAACTGGGGTTTCAATAATCTGAAGTAGAAACATGACCTAGCACGCCTTCTAGAATCACTGTTTAACCATAGACACCAAACAGGCGTTGTACTTCATGAATAGAGAACATCAATCATAATCCCTCTGCAAAAAGGTGGGCCATCTACTAACCCATAAGTCTCACTAGTGTCACATGCAAACACATGGAAAGAATTATCATGGGAATGGTAAATAATACATAGGAAACCTCCAAACACTGGACTCAACCCAGTTTGGTTTCATCAAGGCAGGTCATGCCTAATCAACTTGATGGACTTCTTTGAAAAGGTCAGCAAAGCAATGGATGAGGGCACAACGGTTCACAATGCCAACCTTGACCTGGCCAAGGCATTTGACACAATACTCCACTCAGGCATTGTTGACAATCTCAAGAGTTTAAGTATACACCCTTATACCACCCAGTGGATATCCCACTGGCTCAGAGACAGGGTTCATGAAGTTAGAATTTGGGAGTCCACCTCTACAAAGAAGCCATTTACTAGCAGAGTCCCTCAAGGATCAGTCCTGGCAGTGTTGCTTTTTGGCATGTACTTCTCTGAGGTCGAGGTCTCTGGCAGACAAATCTGCAATGATTGCAAATTAGGTACAGTCATAGAATCCCCTATTGACACAAATGTTCCCCAGGAAGGACTAACACAGACAAATAACTGATGTCAGAGCCATGGGCTAAAACTAAATGCCTTTGACTATCATTTGTCTACAATAGTGAAGAAATCATTCTATTTTGTGCAATTTATAAAGAAAGGTATGGCATCTAGGTCCAAGGGTATTGTTCCATTCTATTTGGCATTCATCAGAGCTATCATCAAGTATAATGCCCCCTTTGGTACGAACCTTAACAGGCCCATCCAACATTGGACTGTCCACAGAGATTCCTCGCTAGAAGAATACAGGGCATAATTAAAATGTCCTGTGCAGCCCACCTCAAGGCCCAATCCCTGTATACTGCCTCCTACAGGCTGCTGAGGGGAGATCTTTCCCCTGGTATATAGGCCATTGTCAGACTCTGATGGACCTCCTGCATATCCACAAAACAAGTAGCAGCAGAATTACCCATTCTAAAGACTTAACCTTGCCTGTGATATAAATAGGACCCACTGGACAGACAGGTATGTATTCCATAGACTATCATGTCTCTAGAACAGGCTCCCCATCCATGTGAAGCAGAGAGCCTCCCTAACCCAATTCAAGTGCAACTTGGGCAATTGGATGGGGAACAGGAAATTCATCCCTGGTTTGGCTCCTATGTTTATAATGAACACAGGGTTCATCTCCCAAGCCTCTGTTTACACTTATCAAGGGTATCAGAACTTGTCAGAGATTTGGGGTGGATGGCTAGGCTTAAAAAGCCCTTGTGGTCATTATCCTAGCACACACCTATGAACCTGTGAACACATGACTTGATGATTTTTGTTCCACATAAGGGGTGCATTTTTACTGCAGTTTTAGACTTAGTAGTAGGCAGTACATTTTTAAATATAAACTAATGGCATTTCTACAAAACTTAGTAGCTTATCAGATTTCTTGGGATTACTTTGCCATACCCATTCCTTATATTGCTAGAAAAAGCTGTTTTAACCTTTCTAATTTTATAATTCTTACCATCATTGCTTTAATATTACAATTAGATTCATGCCATGTCTCTGAACCATCCAGATTTTTGTCTCATATTTTTGGTCTACTCCTCTTAATGTTTATGTTTTTCTGGCCAACCAGTGAGGATTAAACTCACTAAATAATGGAAAACATTTGAGTTTCAGACTTCATATCTTCCAGAAAAAGCATGTGAATACAGATCCTGTTTTTCTAGCACCTTTTTTAAGTTTATAAGTGCAGAATTTAACACCAGTCTCTATTTTTTGGGCATTTGCCCTCCCATTATTTTAGGCTTTGTCCAGATTTCTTGTTGTAAGAGGTTGAGAAGTATGATTAAAGCTCGAACTTTAAGTCATGCATCTGTGCACCTACTGGTTTACAGGCATGAAGAGCCCAGTAATGACATTCTATTTTGTACAAAAAGGGTTATACCAGTTGTGACAAAGTTCTTTTGTGACAGGTCGAATAAATAGAGTTAGTCCACAAATAATTCATCGATTATTTTATCCAGTATTGTTAACACACAGTAACAACAATACAAAGTAGCAGTTGATGCTTTCACACCACACCAGAGCTTCATCAGATCATATCACTGCTACCCATGATTCCCTTATATATTATATAGCATCCTATCAAATAATTCAATCAAATATATATTTGATTGAATTATTTGATAGGATGCTATATAATATATAAGGGAATCATGGGTAGCAGTGATATGATCTGATGAAGCTCATTCTTGGGTGAAAGCGCTTATCAACTGCAACTTATTGTTACTTGTGTCTTACAATACTGTGGATTAAATCGTTGAATTATTTGTGGACTAACTCTATTTATTCGATCTGCTTCACTCAACCACTCATCTTTGGATTTGGTTTACATGTTTTATACATTTACGAGTGGTAAAAGTGTTTTTCTGTATAAGGCAGCTTTTGGTACTTTATTAAAGTTCTTTCTTTGGTTTACAATGGTTCATGCAATCAGTTCCATCCATGTCCATGCATGTTTTTCAGTGCCTTAGATAACAGGGTTCTCGGCCAGTCTGCTAATCTCTGTGCAGCATAGCACTCCGATGTCACTAAATAAGAATCCAGGTCAGTATCCTCGCCTAGTTTCTTTACAGGTGACACAGTCATGAGGTTTAAAGCCACACTGACCAGTATAAGCAGCAGTTGATATAGCTCCCCCAGCTTTTGCTTGGTCCCCCACCTACAATCCACTAACTTATCCCAGTAATTCTGCCATTCTTGTATACATCATTTAAATATACTTGTAACACAACAGTCACCATACTATAGCAATTTTGTAGCCCAAATATAGTTTGCCCTTGAATGAAGAGGTACTAAAAATTAGAAAGTCTTTGTCCAACTGCATATAAAAATACCAAAGTATAAGCTCTAAACTATACTGAAGGAAGGACTATATGGAATGAAGGTTAATTTGATACTCCAAGAAACCAAAATATTAAGTCACTTGGCTTTGCAGATTCAAATAACGCAAGTACTACTTTAGTTTCTTCTCATAACAGTCTTCAGTACATACACACCTTCAGGATATAAACTGTGTTAGGAGCAAATGTCCAAGGATGCAGACCTCTCCCAGGTCCAGCTTTCAGTTTCTTAGTCAATTATAGACACAGGTTATACTCCACAAGGTATGGTCCATAAGTTTGCCCACCTAGGGTCTCACACTCCACAAGATTAGACATTTGGGGTATCACACTCCACATGTCATAGACTTAGGATTCATATAATTCATATGATTTTCAAGGGCATTCAGTCTCATGGCCATATTCACCTTACCAGTAGCCACTCACAAGCCAAACCCACTTTTTCTTCAAGGAAGGTTAGAACAGTTAAATCATGGTAAATCGTTGGGTATCCATTCAATCTTCCAGGTTTCCTTTGAAGACTGTTAGTATATCACACTGCTTGACCTGCAGAGACAGCCTGCTCCAAAGATGGAGGAAACACTGCATGATAAATTTGTTCCTCCATCACGTTTTAATTATCTTTAGTTAAGATTTAGGTGCCTGGTCTTAGGATTAATAGAATTATTTGACTTCAAAATATAACCAGATTTCCTGGGTATCTGGGTATGTAAAGCTGTGGTGGTTAGAAATAGATCACACCTCATGATTCTGTAAGACACTGAATAGAGGCAAAGTGCTTCAATTCTCTTTTGGTTCTAGCTGGTGATCTTTTTTTTGTTAGGAACCTCTGGGGTCTTTCTATTTTATTAATGTGTCTAGTGAGATATAACACAAAAGAGGTGCTGTACTCAGTGATTGCCTTATCAATGCTGATTACAAGGAAATCATATTCCCTTGGTAATTAGTTATGCTAAGTAAAACGATTTTCTGACTAGTGTTGTCATGTGATGATCAGAAGGGAGAGAACTATCACCAGCAAATTCACCAACCATCCTAACTCCAATATCAACTCTACTCCAACCCTCTTAAACCCTCTGATTCCTCCTCAACCTTCTCCCTAAAAACTGTATCCACCAATTACATTAAATCTCTGCTTCTTAAACTTAAGCCTTGCTCCCCCTCAACAGATGGTCTCCCTCCACTCTTTCTCCAGAAAGCAGCCATCTGCCTTGCCCTTTCCATCTCGATTCTCATAAACCCGTACATTTCTGAAGCTAAAGTTCCTGATATCTGGAAAATGTCTACACCCTACCCATTCATAAAGGAGGCAACTGTACTGAATTCTCCAACTTTAGGCCCATTGCAGTTCTTTCACCTCTCTCTAAGATCTTGGAAACGTGTACACAAACAAATTCTACAACACCTCATGCAAGTGAACGTATTCACCCCCACCCAACAAGGCTTTTGTCCAGGTCACAGCACCTCACCTGCTCTCTTTTCCTTCATTAAGATAATCTCACAAGCTAGAGATCACAATAAACTAGTCTCCTGCCTCTTTCTTGACCTCTCAAAGGCTATTGACACCGTTTCTCACCCCCTCCTCTTAAATAAACTCTCTGAACTAACCCTATCCACCTCTACTATCTCCTGGTTCTCCAGCTACCTCAGTAATCTCTTCCAATCAGTTAATTGGCTTTCTGCCATCTCCCCTGAACGTCCCATAAATATGGGAATTCCCCAAGGTTCTATGCTGGGCCCACTACTATTAAATATTTTCACTAATCTGCTATCTACCTCCACACTGCTATCAACACTAGTACAATATGCTGATGACTCAATGGTCAACACCATAGCCAATACCCACTCTGAGCTACATACAACTCAAAACTCCTTTTTGTCTATCAAAAACTGGCTCAACCAGAACCACCTAATCATAAACCCAAAGAAGACTAAACGTTTGCGCTTTGTCCCAAAAACAATGACTCACGTTAAACCTTCTTTCTTTATCTCTTCCCTTAGCAATACTCCTATCACAGTCAAAACTTATATCAAACTACTTGGGGTCATCATCGATGACCAGTTGAAATTTGACCTACATATTCACAGTAACATTAAGAAAACCAACCAAAAACTTGGACTCCTCTATAGGAATAAAAACGTCCTTTCCAGTAAAGCCAAGACAGCCCTATCTCATGCCTACCTACTCCCAGCCCTTCTTTATGGTTCTCAAATCCTCACCAACTTACAAACCATACTCCTCTCTAAACTAGAGTCCACTTATAACAAGGTGGCCAAATTTGTGCTGAACACCCCTATCATTCCCACCACTGCTTACCACTTATGAAACTAAACTGGTTAGAGCTTCCACACAATCTTCTACTCTCTCAGCTCCAAATAATTAATTCTATATTGCACCAGCGCACTTTCTGTCCCAGCATTCCTCTACTATCTCCCCCCCTACTCCCCAATTAGAACACTTCAGAGCTCAAAACAACTCCTCCTCTCTATATACAAGCCAAAACTCAATATTGGCAAGATCCTCTACAGCTATCCCCCAGCCAAGAACTGGAATAAACTTCCCCTGGACATTCAAAAAATTAAGCCTAAACACCATTTCAGGAACACAGCAAAAAAACCATCTCAGCAATACATGGCTATGCCAGTGTAATCGGCCCCCTGACTGATCTCATTCCTCTCTGCTATCTTGCCTCACACCTCTCTTCCCTTCATAGAGCACCTCTCTATCCTTCTCTTTGACCAATATTTGCACTGCATTTCTCTTGGTAGTCCTACCCTCTGCTGACATTTAGCTGACGTAAACATGATGAACATAACTTTTTTTGTTTTGTTTTAGCTGTCCTCTACCAGTAGTACTTATTAGCCTATTGAATCTATTTGTCAATAACTGGTTAACCCATCGTATCTATTGTTTATTTAGCTATGTATTATGTGTTTGTACTTAATTAGTTAATTAGCTGTATGTGTGGTGCATTTCTCCCCAGGTCTCCACTGAAAAAGGGCTCCGGCCCACCTGGACTAACCCCGTCAACAAATGTCAAATAAATGTATTTATTTATTTTATTTATTTATTTAAGTTTGATGACCAGGGAAGTCCACTGGGCCAGGAAGAGCCCATTTTCAGTGGAGGCCTGAGGAAAAAAGCTCCACAATAATTGCAAGTTACATTTCACATGTTACAAAAGGACATAGTTCATACAGCTAATTAAAGATTTACAGATAAGCTCCATGATATTTGCAATTGGCTTGTAATAAATAATAATAAATAAACTATGAACCCAAGTTGCAAGGATGCTAAGTACATTTTAATTTTGTTGTAAGATAGTGTTAATGCTATATATTGAAGTGGTGGATTGTTTCAGTACCCCAGTCATTTACAAGTGAGTTCTTGCTGGAAGGTGTGTGTATCAGAGGGGGAAGTAATAATAAGTCCCAGTTTGTAGCCATCTGTTAACTTAAAGGACTAGCTAGGTTCCCAGTCTAGAGATCAGAAAGGTAAATGTCAAAAGGAGGGGTCCCAACACTGAGGGATTCCACTGGTTACTTTTTTTTTTCTTTCTGATGAGGCACCGGCAACTAGGACTGTGTGGGTTTTGTCATTTTGCCAGTTTTCTATCCATCTACCCACATGGGGATCTATTTTTAAAGTATCTAGCTTACTTAAAATGCCCTCATGGGGTGAGGTGCAGTGTTGAATTTCTTGGCCAGATCAAGATATGCAGTGTTAATAGCATGACCCCTACCAACAGCCAGTCTGACCATCTCAAAAAAGTTGGCATATAGGTGCTCCAGATTCATTAGACAGGAATTTCCAAACTGCCGCGGGACAAGTATAATAGGATTTTTGATATACTTTACAAGGTCAGTTATAATACACTCCATGGCTTTACATATGAGGCTCATCAGATTGATGGGTTTATAAGCTCCTGGGTCAGGGGTGGGGTCACCCCATTGGAGAAGCATCACCACTACTATGGGCCAAACTTCAGGGACAAAACCTGTAGCTAGACTTAGGTTAAAAATTTTGAGGAGCAACTCTGGCACTGTATGATTAATGGTATTCATTAAACATTCAGGTATATCGTCAGGCCTTATTTCCGGCTTTAGATAACAATGTCAGGACATGTTCCTTTGTGAAAATGGAGGGAGTAAGAAGTTCAGGAATCTGTGGAGTTTGGATGGAAGCCTAAATTTAGCAGCACATTTGTTTACTAGTGTATTGACAAGGTCAGATGAGTCTGAATGGGAGGTGCCATTTTGAATGCATTCAGAGCAATGTTGTTTGCTGTTCCTTAGTCTTCTGACATAGCTAAAGAAGGATTTATAATTGTCCCTAGCTTCAGATACTAACCTAAGTTTTTGAGCCGCTTTAACAGGCCTTATAATAATTTTCGTATTTTCAGCAATATTTTTGATAGTATCATTGATATATGATGTTTTATATCAGCAGTATAATTTGAAACATTTTTTTTCTTTTGTTCTAAGGTTAATTTGTGTTGGTAGACCACCAGTGCTTTGTTTTGAATTTCCCATTATATGTAACTCTGCATGGGACTGCCAAGTTTATGCATTTCTCTAGATGTGCATAAAACTCCTTTGTGAAGCTACAAGCTATGTCAACAGTGGAGCTGACATTGCCATATGTGAATTTAGAAACCTTACCACAGAATTAAATGAGATTAGTACATTTAAAATTCCCGAATTTGGAGATATTTATTGCAAGGGACTTAGACACTTGAAAGTAAAAGTCAAAAGTTTATGATATTGTTAATATAGTGTCACCTAAAGACCTTATGGAAGTACACAAAAACTTGTGGAAGAGTACAATAAGCCTTTAGAGAGATATCGGGTTACTAAAAGGAGAACCCTATGCAGACTCTCAAATCCTGCTGTTTTCAGAGATAACTGAAAAAAGAAAATGTACTATAGCTGATGACTTGATGTAATTCCACTGAAAGTTTCTTTTATCACTTCAGTGCTTGCATAAAGTAATCAGTCCTCAGCTGGCACAAATGCAATGTTATGTTTGGGAGTAATCTGTATGGTGGAAACCCAGCCACTGGGGGATGCACAAGCCATTGTATTTCTTTGTGCTGGTCCCAAGCACAGATAAATGGGGAGGGTTATATCAGGATGGGCATCTGGTGTAAAATTTTTGCCAGATTAAATATACGGACAACAATACAGATTTTCATACCAGATTGGTTGAGGCCTGCATTAAAAATGACTGCCTCTAGAACTGTTAGCCAACAGGGTGCTGGTGGAAATTGGGCTACTGCTGGCTAAAGGAGAAGAAGTGGAGGAAGGCATGCCCAGAGGCAGGAGGACAGCAGGAAATTTAGGAGTGTGGAAATGAGAGTAGGAACTTTGAATGTTGGCAGTATGACTGGTAAATGGAGATAGCCAGCTGATATGATGGAGAAAAGGAAGAATGACATATTGTGCAAGTAAGAGATTAGATGGAAGGGGAGTAAGACCTG
Source organism: Protopterus annectens (assembly GCF_019279795.1). Classification (NCBI taxonomy): domain Eukaryota; kingdom Metazoa; phylum Chordata; order Ceratodontiformes; family Protopteridae; genus Protopterus; species Protopterus annectens. Next base: position 39,390,902 of record NC_056739.1, read on the forward strand.
GTGTATTAGAGGTGGGTTCAAATTGTTCTACCATGGTGTGGATGGGAGGAGAAGTGGGGTAGGGGCTAACCTGAAAGAACAGCATGTCAAGAGTGTTTTGGAGGTGAAAAGAGTGTCAGACAGAGTGATGTTTATGAAGTTGGAAATTGATGTTGTGATGACAAATGTTGTTAGTGCATATGCTCCAAAAGTTGGGTGTGTGATGGATAAGAAAGAAAAATTTTGGAGCAAGTTGCATTAAGTAGTTGAGAGTGTACCCAAGGGTGAGAGAGCGGTGATTGGAGCGGATTTCAATGGGCATGTTGGTGAAAGGAAAACAAGATGAGGAGGTGACGGGTAGGTATGGTGTTAAGGAGAGGAATGCAGAACGTCAGATGGTAGTGGATTTTGCGAAAAGGATGGACATGGCTGCGATGAATACAACTTTTAAGAAGAGAGAGGAACATAGGGTGAGGCACACAGATGGATTGCAGGAGGAGTCATTGCTGGGCACATTGCTGGTACTGCGAAGAGCACTTTTGGCTAACATCAAAGAGTGAAATAATACTAATTTCATGAACTTTAATTGTACTCTGACTTAGGAATGGGGTCCATTCCCATAATGGTATTAGAAACCCAAAAGACTTGGAGAAATCAAAAAAGTGGATTAAATTAAATGAATCCTGAGAACAGCATTGACATCTAGGAACAAGATCCAAGCTATAAATCAATTTGCTCTTCCTGTACTAACTTATAGTTTTGGAGTGATTGACTGGCCCCAAAAAAGTGTTGGATAGATTGGATATTAAAACAAGAATGATGCTTCATGCTCACCAAATGATTTATAAAAATCAGTGTATACCAAGATTATATATTCCCTGTTCCGAAGGAGAGATGGGCCTCCTTGAAATTGATTGCATGTATAGATCTGTAATAGTGGGACTCCACACATATCTACTGACCTACACCTTGTCACTGGTTGCAACACACTAATGGCAGACGGACTGTATACTGAAAGGCATAATAATGTGGTGAGACTGTTGCACTGGTGATTGTGCAAACATTATGGTATCAAAGTGGCTGAAAAACACTGGAAACATGAGCCACAAAGCATCCTAGAAAATTATGACATTTACATCACATGGGATCACCCATTACCAACAGTTCAAAAGATAGATGGTAGAAAACTGGATGTAGTGGTCCAAGAAAAGAAGACAAAAGTAGCATTGATCATTGAAATTGCCACACCCTGTGACTATAGTGTCTTGTGTACAGAGAGACACAAAGTTATAAAATACCAGGATCTGTAGGCAGAAATGGGAGCCATGTGGAAGAAAGATACCCAGACAGTCCTAATAGTAGAAGGAGCAACAGGTCTTATAAAAAAGAATTTACAGTCATAGTTGGATATGTTACTAATCCACGTAACCCCATACGAATTGCAGAACTATTACTATGCACATTGTGTGTGCTGTGAAGAGCACTACTGGCTGACATCAAAGATTGAAACAATACTAATTTCATGAACTTTAATCGTATTTTGACTTAGGAATGGGGTCCATTCCCATCATGGTATTAGAAACCCAAAAGACTTGGATAAATTAAAAAAATGGATTATATCCTATACAGGAGGGCCATTTTGAAGGAGATTGGAGACTACAAAGTGGTGACAGGGAGAGCATAGTAAGGCAGCATAGGATGGTGCTCTGTAGGTTGACACTGGAAATCAAGAAGAAGAGGAAGAGAGTGATGGCGGTGCCAAGGATCAAATGGTGGAAGTTGAAAAAGGATAACTGTAACAAAAGGTTGAAGAGTTAAGACAGGCACTGAGTGGTAGTAAAGAGCTACCAGATAGCTGGGGAGTCACCATAGAGGTGGTAAGGGAGACAGCTAAAAAGATGGTTAGTTTGACATCTGGAGAGAGGAAGGAGAACAAGGACACCTGATGGTGGAATGAGGAAGTACAGCAGAGTATCCAGATGAAGAGGTTGGCAAAAAAGAAGTGGGATTGCCAGAGAGGTGAAGAAAGTAGACAGGAGTACAAGGAGATGAGGTGTATGGTGAAAAGTGAGGTGGCAAAGGCTAAGGATAAGGCATATGGCAAAGTGTATGAAAGGTTGGCTACTACAGAGGGAGAAAAGAAACTGTACCAATTAGTAAGACAGAGGGACTGAGCTGGGAAAGATGTGCAACAGGTTAGGGTGATAAAATATAATAAGGGAAATGTACTCACAAGCGAGGAAAGTGTGTTGAGCAGATATAAAAAGTACTTTGAGGAGCTCATGAATGAAGAGAATAAGAGACAATGAATGAGAGAGAGAGAGAAGGTTGGATGATGCGAATAGTAAATCAGGAGGTACAATGGATTAGCAAGGCGGAAGCAATGACAGCTATGCAGAGGACAGAAAGAAATGCAAACAGATGATCCGCTGTGGTGACCCCTAGCAGGAGCAGCTGAAAGAAAAAGAAGAAGAATCTGTATGATGGAATCCTAACATAAACAAACTATACATCAAAAGGAAGACTCATTATATTAAGAGCTAACAAAATACCATAAGCTCCAAAATGAACTCAGGAGGCTAACCAAAGAACTTAGAAGCAAAATTAAACCCTTCAAGGATTAATGTTAATTGAAAATCACCACCTTTATTTATTGTATTTATTATTTATTTTACTTTATTCTATCTTTGTTGACCTGGTTTGTCCGACTGGGCTACAATTTTATTTATTTTATTTTATTTTACATTTGTTGACCGGGCTAGTCCAGCTGGATACATGTCCATTTTCAGTGGAGGCCCGAGGAGAAAAGCTCCGCTAACATACTACTAAAAACTATTCATCTAAGAGGTAATAATAATATTAAAAGCTCACACTAAATAATAATAATAAAAAACACACTATAATCATACAGAAAATAACAAATGTCATTGAAGAGGGCTAAAAAAGTAAAGTTAGAGAAAGCAGATGGGTAGTCATTTATGAGATCAGAAAAATTAATAAATATTAGTGAGTATGTAAGAAAAGGAAAAAAAAATGCCTAGTGCACTCAGACATGGTGAGTAAATACTCTGGAGAGACAGAGTTAGGAAATTAAGCAGAGAAGGTTAGCTTAAAGAGTCAAATAAGCTGTTTAGTCAGGGTTATTGCAGGAGCATAGCCAGCGGTTAGTGAGAAATAGTTTTAAGTTAGTTTTGAATAGTGGGAGTGATGTTATGGTAGTAAGGTTTTGTGGTAGTAGATTCCATATTTTGCCAACATAATTAGAAAATATAGTGTCATCAGCTACGTTATTTGAAAAGGAAGTATGAATCAGCATTCTGTTAGAGGAGCGCAGTTTCCCCAGATTATTGTATGATTTAATGAGGGAGGAGAGCATTGGAGTGTTGTCAGGGTGGTATAGGGCTTTATGGGCCATTGTAAGTTGGTAGAATTTTATCAGGTGAGGTAATTCCAGCCAGCCTAATTCTTTGAGATTGAGACAGTGATGAGTCCTGTATGGAGAGTTTGTAGCAAATCTGGCAATGTGGTTAAATGCTGTAGCTAGTTTGTTAAGATTATACTTAGAAAGATTAGTGTATATGGGGAAGACATATATAATAAGGTAGAGATTAAGTGAGTTCTAGCTATAGTGGTTCTGGCTTCAGGAGTCAGAAAAGATTTGATTCTATAGAGAGATCCTAGTATTTTGTTAGTGGATTTTACGGTGGAGTTTATGTGAGAGTCAAATTTTAGTTGGTTATCAATTGTAATTCCTAAGAGTTTGGTGCTGTGATCAGGAGAGATTAGCGTACCATTATTAGATGAGAGTGAGAAATTAAAGGAGGGAGATAAGTGGGAGGGTGCAAAAAGCAGAAGTTTAGTTTTATTTGGGTTAAGGAGAAGACAGTGGTTAGAGAACCATTGCTCTATAGTGGTGAAGGCTTTTTGTGTGAGGAAATGAAGTTCAGTTTGGTTGGAACCAGAGCAAATGATGGTAGTGTCGTCTGCATATTGAATGCAAGTTGTATCTGGGGTAGCTAGGTGAAGGTCATTTATGAAAATGGAAAACAGTAGTGGACCTAAGATAGAGCCTTGAGGGGCACCTATAAAGGTGGGGAGGAGGTCAGAAAGTTGGTTATTCCAAAGAACAGCTTGTTTTCGGTTTTCCAGATAGGATGTGAACCAGTTTATACCTAGGTAGTCAAGAGAGAGGGACTTCAATCGGTGGATTAGAAGTTGATGATTGACCATGTCAAAGGCTTTGGACAGGTCTACGAAGAATGCTGAGGAAAGAATATTTTTGTTGCAGTTATTATTGATACAGTCAGTAAAGGATAGTAAGGCTGTGGTAGTACTATGGAATGGCCTAAAACCATGTTGGCAGTCAGCTAGAAGATTGTGACAAAGTAGATGGGTAAGTAATTGTTTGTGTATACATTTCTCCATAATTTTTGCAAGTGGAGATAGTAATGCTATGGGGCGGAAGTTGGAAAACTCAATGGAGTCTCCACCTTTGAAAAGAGGAATGATGTGTGAGATTTTCCAGAGCGATGGAATAGTGCCTTCTTCTATGGTTCTATTAATCAATATGGAGATGGGGTAGGCAATGGCTTTTGCTCCAATTTGCAGGTATTCAGCTGATAGTTTATCAGCTGAGGGGGGTGGAAGGTTTTAATTTCTGTAACAGGGCAGAGATATATGAAGTGGGTATAGGTTTGAGGTGGAAAGGGGGGGAGTGGAGGTAGGAGTGGGTAGTTTGGAGGTATCAGGGTTTTGTTGATTAGCTAGATTAAGTATAGCAGAAGTAAAGAAAGTATTGAAGGTATTAGCTGTTTGCCTTGGGCAATCAGGATTAGAACCTGAAGGATTAGGTGTAGCTACTTTTCCAGGGGATATTAGTGTGTTGATAGAAGACCAGAATTTTTGTGATAGGTGAGTGGATGATTGTTGCAATTGAGTATAAAAGTTCTTTTTATCTTGTAGAATAGCTTTTTTTGTCATATTTCTTTGCTGTCTAAAAGATTGGTGGTCAGTTGGGTTTTTTGTGTTACGCCATTTTGCCCAGGTTTTATTTCTACTAAGGATTAGCTTCCTAGTATTTTTTGAGAGCCATGGGGCTGATTTAGCTTTCATTCTAATGGATCGTGTTGGAGCATGATGTTCTAGGATTGCCAGGAAGGTGGTATTAAAGTAATTAACTGCTTCATTAATAGGGAGAGACCTAAGAGGTGACCAATTGCATTGCTTAAGTTCATTTTGAAACTATTTGGGGTCGAAATGTTTTTTTGCTGCGAGATGATCTGACTGATGTAGGGATAGTACAATTACTTTTATGTCTGATAATATATGTTAGAGAGTGGTCACTAAGGTCATCTGGGAGGATTCCTGTAGTGTAGTTTTGCTGTGGACTATTTATAAGTATCCAGTCAAGGATGCTTTCTTTATTATTAAGCTTATTTGTTCTTGTTGGGGAGTTAATGGTTTGAGAGAAGCCACGCAGGTTGATAAGGTTGGATGGGTTTGTTTGTATACATGAATTCCAGTCAATATTAATGTCTCCTAATAGTATTGTTTCTTGTTGGAGATTTAAGGAAAGCCAGTTTAATATGTCTTCCAGTGTAGTAGCATTATTACCTGGGGGAATATATGTGCAGATCATGTTTATTGTTTTATGCAGGTTCAGCTGCAGTTTAGAGATAATTATTTCTGCATTGTTGTTAGATGGTAAGTTATGACTAGTTTTGCTAATTTGAAGTCCTTCCTTATAGAGAATTGCAACCCCTCCACCTTTTTTATTTAGGTGGTCTTGTCTAAGGACATTTTCAGCGGAGGCCCTAGGAGAAAACCTCCAACAGAAAATAGAAATTTTACATATTAAATACATATAGAAATACATTCATCAGTACCTCAGATTACTGCATTACAGTGCCACACATTACATTCATCAGTACCACACATTACTGCATTACAGTGCCACACATTACATTCATCAGTACCACACATTACTGCATTACAGTGCCACACATTACATTCATCAGTACCACAGATTACTGCATTACAGTGCCACACATTACATTCATCAGTACCACAGATTACTGCATTACAGTGCCACACATTACATTCATCAGTACCACACATTACTGCATTACAGTGCCACACATTACATTCATCAGTACCACACATTACTGCATTACAGTGCCACACATTACATTCATCAGTACCACACATTACTGCATTACAGTGCCACACATTACATTCATCAGTATCACACATTACTGCATTACAGTGCCACACATTACATTCATCAGTATCACACATTACTGCATTACAGTGCCACACATTACATTCATCAGTACCACAGATTACTGGATTAGAGTGCCACACATTACATTCATCAGTACCACAGATTACTGCATTACAGTGCCACACATTACATTCATCAGTGCCACACATTAAATTCATCAGTACCACACATTACTGCATTACAGTGTCATACATTACATTAATCAGTACCACAGATTACTGCATTACAGTGCCACACATTACATTCATCAGTACCACATATTATTGCATTACAGTGTCATACATTATACTGTGGCAAGTGAAATACATAGAAATACATTCATCAGAGGGATACATTCATAATTACATATTATATACATAATAGTGCAATAGTTACATAGCTGAAATATTGTACAAGTTATGTTTGTACAGTGATGTACCAAGAGGAGAAGATAAAGTAGTAAGTTTGTTTACTGAAGGGAAGGAAGAGAGAAGAGAAGTAGAAGGTTATAGGGGGGGTGTTTACGGGGGATAATTACACTGGCAAGTCCATTTTTCATTAAGGTATTTTTTGTAGCGGTATTGAATTGTTTGGGATGTTCAATGGATCATATATCTAGTGGTAGGCTATTCCAGGCCTTGGAGGGGTTTAAGCTATAGACTAGGTGAACCATTTTTTTATTAAAGGATCCGTGATGCCTTTTTCAACTATGTGAAAAACGGTGGGACACAAAACACAATATTGAACTAAACTGATACACAAGAATAATACTTGATTAGCCCAGGAGGATATAGACCACATACTAGCAGATACATTTATCTCAGAATTTCCCCACTCCCCAAATTTTAGCTCTTGTAAATCATTTATTTATTTATTTATTTATTTATTTATTTATTCCAGTTGTTGACCAGGGTGGTCCACTGGGCTCAAGAGCCCATTTTCAGTGGAGGCCCAGGGAGAAAAGCTCCACAGAACAATGTTACAATTCAAATAGTGACACTACAATAAAGTACAAGTAAAATAAAATAAAATACATAAACAAGATATAAGCAAAAATATATTTGTTTTACAGACAAAAATTGTGTGGAAGTTCCACATTCAGCTGGTAAAAGCTTTCAATATTTAAGTAGTTAATAATTAAGGAAATAGGATGGTTAAATGAGGATTGTCCTGGAGGAAGAGAGGCATATAGCAAAGGAGGATTCAAATAAGTTGGTTACATTAATGAAGAAGGATAGGGGAAAATTAGTAAGGTATGGAAGTTTAGCCAGGAGAGTCGGGGGATAAGAGCTTGGGTGGTGAAGAATAAAGAGAGCAGTTACATTTTCTTTGAGTTTGCAGGTAGTAATGGAGCTGTGTTTTGAAGGAGTGTAGGTTGTCACATGTCCTTAAAGTAGAGGGTAGGGCATTCCATTTTTTAGCTAGGGAATAGGAAAGTAGAAGTTGACCAGCAGGGCGCTTGGGTTTGTGGATGGAAATAAGGTTTTGGTGGGAAGATCTGAGGGGTCTGGGGGGTGTATAAGGTTGAAGAATATTGGCTAGAGCAGGGCAGCTGGTGGGTTGGAATATTAGTTTGTGGGCAGAGACTATTTGGAGGTAGAGTAGTTGATTAGGGAGTTCAAGCCAATTTAGAGTTTGTAAGGAGGAGCAGTGATGGGAGAGGGAGTTAGATTTGGTGGCGAATTTGGAGATTTTATTGTAGCAAACTTCTAGTTTGGAAGTTAGGGTGGAAGATAGATTTGTAAGCAGAGGAGCACCATATAGAAGAGATGGCAGGAGATAAGTAGTGGCCAAGGTGTGACGAGTAGAGGGTGAGAGGAATTGATTGTTTCTGTACAGTAGGCCAAGTTTTATGTGGGTTTTTTTGATGTTATGTTGGATGTGGGTGTTGAATTTTAAGTGTTCATCAATGGTGACACCTAGGAGTTTGGTGGAGGGAACAATATCAATGGTGGAGTTGTTTAGGCTAGTAATAATAAAAGAGTTTTTTTCAGTGGGGGTGGATTTAGAGTGAGAGAATAGGAGAATCTTAGTTTTGGTAGCATTAAGTGCAAGATGGTTTTGATGCATACATTTTTCAGTGGTTGAGAAGGTGGTTTGGGTTAGAGACTTGAGATCTGTGAAGTTGGAGGCATAGCAGATCAAAGTTGAGTCGTCTGTGTATTGGACGATTTTGGTATTGGGGATGGCTTTGTGGAAATCATTAATGAAGATGTTAAATAGTAGGGGGCCAAGTATGGACCCTTGGGGAACTCCTGTGGGGGTAGGGAGGAAGCTGGAGGAGCCTTGGCTCCATTTCACGGCTTGGGACCTGTCTGAAAGGTAGCTAGAAAACCAGGATAGAATATTGAGGGAGATGTTGAGGTTTGATAGATGATTTAGAAGATAAGAGTGGGAGATAGTATCGAAAGCTTTAGATAAGTCTAATAGAATAGATGAAACAAAGTTGCCAGAGTCACACGCTGAATTAACAGAGTGTAAGAAGGAGAGGAGGGCTGTGTTAGTGTTATGTCCAGGGCGGAAGCATGGGCATCCACCATTGTAGGGTATTATGACAACAGTTGTCTTTCATACCTCTGGCACAAAGCTAGTTAAGAGCCTGCACCCCTTGCAAATCTCCTGAGGAGAAGTCCAGGGGCTATTGTCCAAGGGCAAAAACGTTAGTTTCATGGGTCTGAACAATGCATCCAACTGCTTTCTCATCTAAACAAAGCATGGTCTTATCAACTTCTTACTGAATCCATGCAACATCAGGCTCTTAACTAGCTTTGTGCCAGAAGTATGAAAGACAACTGTTGTCATAATACCCTACAATGGTGGATGCACCACTGACCTTGGCAACTTCAGACCAATTAACTTAGCCAGATTATCTGCAAGGCATTAGAATGCTAAACTATGAAACATAAACAAAGACCATGGCAGCCAACAGTCCCTGGAATCAAACCAATTTGGATTTGGAAAAGGTACATTCTGTCTCCCAAACTTATTAGATGGGATGAAGTCAAATCAATACACACAGCTTATGTCAACTTGGTAAAGGTTGCTGAAACTACCTCACACTCAGGCATAATTAAAAAAAATACTCAAACTAAATGTAAACCCTTATGTAATCCATTGGAGAACAAACTACTTCCCTAAAAGAACCCAGTCTATTAGAATAGGGACATGGTCTTTTCTGAAATAATTAATAGTGGGGTCTCCTCAGGGATTGGTTCTAGGGCCACGTCTGTTTAGTATTTACTTGTTTGATGTTAAATTTCATATCATAAGCCTATGGTTCAACAAATTTGTAGATGTTTGGAATGTGTGTGTATGTGTCTAACATTAGCAAGTTGAAATGCATTACTGTAATCATTATGGTTTTCAATTTCTTCTCAGTGTGATATCATACGTGTATAAATGTGGCTGTCATTTGTGGGAAAAGGCAATGTGTGAAAGCAGAAAGCAGTTATATTGGGTCTATATTATATAAATGAACCATTAAAATGTTGACTCACCTTTGATCGACCCCTATTTCTCGAATCTGCACCATGTCGAATGGCCAAATCATGGATTTCTTTCCAAGGGAAAAAAAACAGTTGGCCATTTTTTTAAATACGTCTTTTTCCTGCCTGTAGTGCGATCTTGGAGTTAGTATATTTAGTTAGGGGTGTGTGGGGGGCACAGCCCCCCCCACATTGGGGGGGTGTGGGGAGTGAAGCCCCCCACTTTATTTGTGTTTGTTGTAATGCGGTGTGTGTGTTTGGGCTACTGATTTCTTTCCCTTGGAAAGAAATCGATGATTTGAGGGTTCAGCGTTGTGCAGTTTTGAGAAATAGGGGACGATCAAAGGTGAGTCGACATTTTAATGGTTCGTTTATATAATATAGACCCATTATATCATCACTTTTGAATGATTGTTAATATGGTTTGTTGCAGGGCACTGCTTATCAAACAAAATGTGGCCACTACATTTACGTGATAACTTCACAAAAAATGGTGTTAAGACCTCTCAGAAGAGCACATTCCACTGGGATAGTACAAATGCATTTTGTGCAAGAGACATACTTGTCCATGAAACACTAGTGACTGACATACATATGTTCACTCACTAGTGTGAGACTGCTGGTCTTCTTTCTAGAATGTTGTCCTGCCTTCCCCACAATGGTGCAAGCCCAGATATGGTACATGAAGGCAGTGGAGTAAGGCTGCAGTTCCCAAATTTGTGGTGCAAGACACTTGTTACACTAGTAAAGCACTCTGCAACTTTGTGTTTTTTTTAATTTGGGAATTCTGTTTGAATTTTTGTACTTTCACTCATCTGTGATCACAGTTTTAGCAGTTAGTCAAAATGTGTTGATAGCTTGTCAAAGAGCTGTTTTTAAAAGTTCCATTTTTACTGCAAATTGCCTTAGCAGAGCTCAAATCTGACTTTTAATATACAGCTCACAAATCCAGCGATTCATTGTGATTTTGTTGACAAAATCTGGAGCTACACCAAGTTTTCATCTGTGGGCTGTTTGACCTTTGACTGCAAAGGTCAGTGAAACTAATTTTACAGAATATATGCTTTGATCTTACTCTTGAACCCTCTCTTACTCAGTTCAAAAAAAGCCTCAAGCTATACTTTAAAACTCACTGGCTATGTCCTTGTTCAAAACCCGACTAGATCATCCTCTATAGTCTGTAATAGAGTTACACTGCCTAGTCAATTTGTCAACACTGTTTTAAAGATGTATGATCATATTACCTGCTTGCTCAACTGGAGCATGTAAACTGTGTGTAACTTGTAATAATTTTGTGATTTGTACTGTATGTTCTACCTTGGAGCTTTTCTCCCCGGGCCTCCTCTGAAAATGGACATGAATCCAGTCGGACTATCCCAGTCAGCAAATGTTAAATAAATAAATAAAATAAAATATATGCGCAGTAAGTCATAATTAAACCAGAAGTAAAAAATAATAATAATAAAAAAAATGTATTTCACCAGAAAGACAACATTTCTTTTCATTCATATATGAAGAGGTTTTGGCTGCATTTTCTGAAAAAGCATGGCGCTAGCATGTAAATTAAAGTGAGGTGAAATCCTTTGGGTAAAATGGCATTTTTGCATGTTTTCTACCCAAGTATTTTATTAGAAATCCTACAATGTTTATTGCAAGCTGCTTAGATGAGCTGAATAATAACCACTTTTGTTGTATCGACATGGCACTATTAACACAGTTTCCACCTGGCATGTATGAGACAATTTCTTGCTAATGTCCACACTGTGTATGTGCACTAAGCACTCATTAAACCAGAAGTAAAAAAAAAAAGAAAAACTATCATCAGACACTAACATTTCTGTTACTGCATGTAGGAGGAGCTCTAGAATTGATCAGCTGATAAAGGCACCCCCCCCAACTATCACTAAAGAAGAGGTCCACACTGCACTCTCCAGAACTAAAAACACAGCATCAAAGGGTTCTGATGATATCTTAGGATGTATTGCATTGTAAAGAGCTTAAAACATGACCTGTCAAGTCCAATAGAATCTTTATCCAACTACAGCCTACAGGTAGGCTTCATCCCTACTGAATAGAGGACTGCAACTGTCATCCCTTTACACAAAGGTAGACCATCAACAGACCCAGGGAACTACAAACTCATAAGTTTGACTAGTCCTATATGCAAGGTCATGGAAAGAATTGTTGTGGACTTGTTAAAAAAACATAGGAAATCTTCAAACACTGATCCCATCCCAGTTTGTTTTCATCAAGGGCAGGTCATGCCTACTAAACTTGATGGATTTCTTTGAAAAGGTCATTACAGACATAAATTAGGGCAAAATGGTACATACTGCCTACCTTGACCTGGCAAAGACATTTGATACAATACCACACTTGGGTATTATAGACACGCTCACAAATTTAGTCCCCTATGTCACCTAGTGAATAGTCAAATAGCACACAAATAGGACACATGAAGTTAGAGTAGGGGAACCCACCTACACCAAGAAGCCTGTTGCTAGTGGTATCCCCCAGGGCTCAGTACTGGAACCTCTCCTGCTTGGAATATGCTTTTCTGAAGTCAAGGCAAATGTAGAGGGCCTTTGGCTGACCAGATCTGCTGACAAGTGCAAGCTGGATGCAATCACTGAAACCCGTCAAAAGGTAGATATCCTCCAGGAAGGTATGCTATATAGGTTCATAGGTGTGTACTAGGATAATGGCCCTGGAGCCTTTATAAGCCTAACCCATAGAAGTGCTCTGGCATCGTGCCTCTATCAAGTATAACCACTTGAGTGATCCCCAGGGTGAAATTTCTATTTCCCATCCACTCATCAAGATTTGCTTGAAGAGGGCCAGTGAGGTGCACTGCTTGACATGTCTGGCAAGTCTATTCCAGAGCATGGGTAGCCTCTAGGATATGAACCTGTCCCTCCAGCATGTTCTGTTGAATGTGGTAATGAGGTTGAGGTCTCTAGAGCTTGTGGTGTAGAAGGATTGGGATTTCTTTAGATGTAGTATTTCTAACAGAGCTGGGTCAGACATGGCTTTGTAAGTCAAGCAGAGATCGCCTCTTAGTAGATGATATGAGACAGAGAATAGCTGGGGTTTTTTGAGTCTGTCCATGCAGGACATGTGGTTAAGGCCTAGGATCCTCTATGTGAGGTATTTTGTGGCCTTTCCAGCTATTACATGTGTCTAGTGAGGTACATGCCAAATGGGGCATTGTACTCAATGATTGGCCTAATGAGGGAAGAGTAGAGGGAGACAATGACCTCTTTCTTCCTGGATGCAAAACCCTTACTAATGAGATGTGCCACATAGAAAGACTTTCTGACCACAGTGGCAATGTGGTGGTCAAATGAGAGGTCGCTGACAAATAACTGGTGCCAGAACCATGGTCTAAAACTCAGTGCCAAAACATGCATAATTACACCCTTTAGAAAGAGAAATACTTCTGTAAATTACAATATTGATAACACTCCTGTAAGTGTAGACCCAGTGGTAAGGGATTTGGGAACTCAGGTTGATAGCAACCTGAACTTTGATTACCATGTGTCCACGCTAGTGAGATAATCATTCTACCTGGTGCAACTTATAAGTAGGAGTGTGGCTTCCAGATCTATTAAGATTGTAGTCCCACTATATTCAGCTCACATTAGACCAATAATTGAGTACAAAGCACCCTTTGGCATGTACCTGATCAGGCATTTGCAACAACTGGAGTGGCCACATAGGTTCCTCACTAAAAGGATATAGGGTGTAAATAATATGTACTATGCACACTGCCTCAAAGACCTGCCCCTGTACCTGGTCTCCTACAGACTACTCAGGGGAGATCTATGCCTAACCTACAAAGCATTTTTATCCAGACCTGATTGATCGGTTACACATTTGCAAAACAAACAGCATGAGAAATACCCAATCTAAGGATCTAAACCTTGTCTGTGACATAAACAGAACATGTTGAAGGGATAAGTATGCATCTCAGAGATTACCCCTTCTCTGGAACAGACTCCCTTTCATGTGAAACATAGCCCTTACATAAGCAGATTCAAAGTTATTTTGGAACAATGGATGGCAATTTGCAAATTCACCCCTGCCTTGTCACCTGTGACCCTTATGAAGGGGGCAGTTTGCAGATGCCCTAAGTCATAGGCCTATACCAAAGCTATTCTAGCCCACATGCATTGATAATTGGGAAAATCGGGGCATGAGTGGCTAGGATGGAAGAGGCTCTAAAGCCATTAGCCTAGTAACCTCCTATGATGTTATGTAACTCAGGATCAAGCTGCAGTGAAATCCTAGCAGGTACAATGGCATTATTGAGTGTGATTTGTACCCTGGAGTCTTATTTGAATGCCTTTACAATTTACTATAAGCTAGAAGTGTACTGGCATAGGGCTTATTTTATACCAGCTAAAACATTCAAAGTTCCAGAGACCTTTAGTTGTCAGTCTGGCACTCTGTTTAGTTTCCTCCTGAGGGCTGTGTGCTCAAAAAGTCTGGAAAAATTTTAAATCCAGAACATAAGTATGTATGTAAATCTAGAATATATGTACTCTACATTCTATGTCAGAAATAAGAAATTATATATTTTAGAATTGTATTCAGTTAAATTGACACTTTAATTCAGATGAAGCGGTTGTCTCAAATTCGACATTAAGATGCTCTAAAGTCCCTAAGGATACAACAAGAGACTTAAGTCCGTCGTATAGTTGATCATCCTGTTTTTTTTAATGTTTCCCTCTTTAATTTCTCCAATACCGTGACAGGATCGCACCCCATTCCAAAGTCAAAGTATGATTCAAGTTGATGAAATTAGTATTGCTTTAATGTTAGATTAACCAGTGGTGCTCTTCACAGCACCCGCAATGTGCCTAGTAATGACGACTCCTGCAATTAATATGGAGATACATGTATTGGTAGGATACCCAACTATGACTGTAAATTCTTTTTTATAAGACCAGTTGGTCCTGCTACCATTGGAACTGTCTTAGTATCCTTTTCACATTGGCCTTGTTTCTGCCTGCAAATCTTGGCATTTTATGACTTCATGTCTCTCTGTATGTAAGACACTGTAATTGCTGGGTGTAGCAATTTCAGTGATTAGTGCTACTTTTGTCTTCTCTTCATGGACTACTACACCTGGTTTCCGCTCTTCTATTTTTTTTAACTGTTGATAATAGGTGATCCCATGTGATATAAACTTCATTCTTTTCTGTGATGCTTTGTGGTTCATGTTTCCAGTGTTTTTCAGCCACTTCAGTATTACAATGTTTGCACAATCCCCAGTGCAACAGTCTGCCACATTATTATGCCTTTCAGTATACAGTCCTTCTGCCATTAGTATATCACAACCAGCAACACAATGTGTAACTTTCCAATTCTGTTTTACAAAACCTACATTTGTCTGTTTTTCCCACGTTTGATGAACTTTGTACACCAACATGTATGTAGCCCACTGTCTGGGCTGCCAATATTAACCTTTCATCTTTTGCCTTAACTTCACCTTTCCTTAACCATTTCCTGTGTTCGATCCCTATGTACATGAGGTTGTTCCAAGAGTTTTCTATACTTGCAACCATATTTATGCATTTTTCACAATTTCTTACCTTCCCATATGATCCTTCACATTATATTCTTTCTTTTGTTTTTTGGTACATTCAGTTACTGCCTGACTTATCTACTTCTGGTTTGATTTGCATTCCTGCTTGTCGCCGATATGCTTACGCTAGACTAAGCAGGGAAGTCATCTTAGATGTATTCTCCTCATGTTTCAGAACGTTCACTATGTTTACATCTTGTAAGATCAGAACATATGTATGTAGTCCTATGACTGACAATCTATGCTTGTTAACAGTTTTGTGGAGACCCATACCTCCTTCAGAAAAGGGAATATATAATCTTGGTATACACTGATTTTTATATATCATTTGATGAGTGTGAATTATTTTTTCTTGTTTTCCTATCCAACTGATGTACCTTTTGGGGTCAGTCAATCACTCCAAAACTGTAAGTTAGAACAGGAAGAACAAATTGGTTTATAGCTTGGACTTTGCTCCTAGATATCAGGGCTGTTTTCAGTATTAATTCTAGTCTTTTAAAATATCTCTTATGAAGTTTTGTTCACATTTATGTTTTATTGTTGATCCTTCATCATTTCATTGGGATATGATATATTATGGGTTTTATGACAGAAAAAGAGGAAAATATATGGTGGCTAGAATATATATGGGTGTACTTTCCTACAACTAAAATTCACTTTTTCAAAATGGGAAAATATATCTCCACTTAAGCAAAAGTGCACTTTAATGAAAGTGCAGTTTCACTTAAGCTTACTAGACCAAACCTACCATACCACAATGGAGGACATTGAAAAATGGACTATGTCCTCCACTGTGGTATGATAGTCACGGACCTTAGGGTTAGGGCTCGGGTCAAGGTAAGGGGATAGCCCTAGTAACTATCCCCTTACCCTAACCCTAAGGTCCGTGACTGCTAGCCCATTCGGTTTAGCGGGTTCGTGAAAGTGCACTTTTGCGTTAGTGTGGGTGCATTTTTGAAGTTCAAAGTAGTGAACTTTTGTTCTTCAAAAGTACGTACACACACACACACACACATATATATATATATATATATATATATATATATATATATATATATATATATATATATATATATATGTATTTGTATGTATATATAAAAGTACTGGGAAAAAAGAAGCCACATGGATAGAACATTAATAAGTACTGGATGGATAATATGGAATAATAGACATGAAGAATTGCTGTACAATTAAAATTTTCATAAGTACCATGGGATCGTTTTCATCCACCTGAGCTACACCAACTTAGGAAACTGGGACTTTCATTTAATGTCTAATTTCAAGGTCAGCTCACTTAGGATTAAAGCATTTCCCCTTATGCTGCCCTGCAGGGTCAGCAATTGAAAAATGAATCCAATTATCTGTGGTAGAAATAGAACCCACAGCCTTCTGATCTTCCAGCAATAAAAACGTGTATTACCTGTTGAGCTACTGACTCCATAGTACTGCTTGTATCTCTTAAAGTTCATGCCAGCTAGAAAGGACTAGGTGCAGAAACACTGCATGAGAAAACAACCAGTCGTTTACTCATCAAGAAAACTGGCAGGTGTACAAACAAGTGTGTTGGCCAAAAAAATAAATGATAGTTGCACTTTTTTGATATCAGAAAGTTCATGATTATATTTATAGGAGGCATACTAATGTTGAAAAAAGAGCATAAGCTAGAAGGTCACCACAGAAAACACCTACAAGACAAGAACGTTACTTCAAAAATATGGTCTGGAAGTATACCAAAAATCGGTTAGATCAATGCAAATCATTGACATGTTACCCACAACTAAATATTGGAGAACTGCAAAGATGAATTCCTGGGTGATGATATGGAAGTTCTGTGGGATATGCTGGGTGATGATATGGAAGTTCTGTGGGTTATCGGTTCCCCCTTTTTTTTAAAATTTTTTTTTAATAAACGTAAGGGATCGCACCCCATTCCAAAGTCAAAGTATGATTCAAGTTCATGAAATTAGTATTGCTTCAATCTTAATTTAACCAGTGGTGCTCTTCACAGCACCCGCAATGTGCCCAGTAATGACTCCTTCTGCAATTAATATGGAGATACATGTATTGGTAGGATACCTAACTACGATTGTAAATTCTTTTTTATAAGACCAGTTGGTCCTGCTACCGTTGGAACTGTCTTGGTATCCTTTCCACATTGGCCTTGTTTCTGCCTGCAAATTTTGGCATTTTATGACTTCATGTCTCTCTGTACGTCAGACACTGTAATTGCTGGGTGTAGCGATTTCAGTGATTAGTGCTACTTTTGTCTTCTTTTCATGGACTACTGTACCTGGTTTTCTGGCTTCTATTTTTTTTAACTGTTGATAACAACTGTTGATCCCATGTGATATAAACTTCATTGTTTTCTATAACACTTTGTGGCTCATGTCTTCACTGTTTTTCAGCTACTTCAGTATTACAATGTTTGCACAATCCCCAGTGCAACAGTCTTGCCACATAGGTTCATAGGTTCATAGGTAGGTACAAGGCTATCTGCCCCAGGGCATTTATAAGCCTAGCCAGAGTGTGTCGGCTTTTGCTACCCCATTGATTAATTAACTGATCCTCTGTCAAGCAGAGCCAATGACGTGATCCCAGGGGTGTATTTTCTGTCACCCATCCATTCGTCAAAGTTTCGCTTGAAGAGTGTTAGTGAGGGGCTCTGCCTGATGTAATTTGGAATTTTTTTTCCAAAGCACGAGGAGTCTCTGTGACAGGAGTCTATCCCTCCAGCATGTTCTATTTATTGTTGTGGTGAGGTTTAGCTCACTAGAGCGCGTGGCTTACAGTGACTTGGATTTCTTTAGGTGGAGCATGTCCATCAATTCTGAGTTGGACATGGCTTTGTAAGTCAGGCAGAGATCACCTCTGAGTAAGCAATATGCCATTGAGTACAGCCTGAGTTTTTTTCAGTCGGGCTGCATAGGACATATGTTTGAGGCCAGTAATCCTCTTGGTGAGGTACTTTTGTGGTCTTTCCAGCTGTTGGATTATTATGCCTTTCAGTATACAGTCCTTCTGCCATTAATATATCGCAAGCAGCAACACAATGTGTGACTGTTTCCAATTCTGTTTTACAAAACCTACATTTGTCTGTTTCTCCCACGTTTGATGAACTTTGTACACCAACATGTATGTAGCCCACTGTCTGGGCTGCCAATATTAACCTTTCATCTTTTGCCTTAACTTCACCGGTCCTTAACCATTTCCTGTGTTCGATCCCTACGTACATGAGGTTGTTCCAAGAGTTTTCTATACTTGCAACCATATTTATGCATTTTTCACAATTTCTTGCCTTCCCATATGATCCTTCACATTATATTCTTTCTTTTGTTTTTTGGTACATTCAGTTACTGCCTGACTTATCGACTTCTGGTTTGATTTGCATTCCTGCTTGTCGCTGATATGCTTACGCTAGACTAAGCAGGGAAGTCATCTTAGATGTATTCTCCTCATGTTTCAGAACGTTCACTATGTTTGCATCTTGTAAGATCAGAACATATGTATGTAGTCCTATGACTGACAATCTATGCTTGTTAACAGTTTTGTGGAGACCCATACCTCCTTCAGAAAGGGGAATATATAATCTTGGTATACACTGATTTTTATATATCATTTGATGAGTGTGAATTATTTTTTCTTGTTTTCCTATCCAACTGATGTACCTTTTGGGGTCAGTCAATCACTCCAAAACTGTAAGCTAGAACAGGAAGAACAAATTGGTTTATAGCTTGGACTTTGTTCCTAGATATCAGGGTTGTTTTCAGTATTAATTCTAGTCTTTTAAAATATCTCTTATGAAGTTTTGTTCACATTTATGTTTTATTGTTGATCCTTCATCATTTCATTGGGATATGATATATTATGGGTTTTATGACAGAAAAAGAGGAAAATATATGGTGGCTAGAATATACACACACACACACACACACACACACACACACACACACACACACACACACACACACACACACACATATATATATATATATATAAGTGGATTATATCTTATGTAGGAGGGCCAGTCTGAAGGAGATTGGAGACTGTAAAGTGGTGACCGGAGAAAGTGTAGTTAGGCAGCATAGGATGGTGGTTTGTAGGATGACGTTGATAATCAAGAAGAGGAGGAGAAGTGTGAGGCAGCACCAAGGATCAAATGGTGGAAATTGAAAAAGGGTAATTGTGAGGTGGAGTTCAGGGATGAGTTAAGACAGGCACTGAGTGGCAGTGAAAAGTTACCAAATAGCTGGGTAACTATAGCAGAGCTACTAAGGAGATGGCTAGAAAGGTGCTTGGTATCACATCGGGACAGAGGAAGGATGACAAGGAGACATGGTGGTGGAATGAGGAAGTACAGGAGAGTATACAGGCAAAGAGGTTGGCAAAGAAGAAGTGGGATTGTCAGAGAGATGAAGAAAGTAGACAGGAGTATAAGGAGATGAGGTGCATGGCAAAAAGAGAGGTGGCAAAGGCTAAGGATAAGGTGTATAAGAGAGTTGTATGAAAGGTTGGACACTAAGGATGGAGAAAAGGACCTGTACCGACTGGCTAGACAGAGGGACCGAGCTAAGAAGGATATGCAGCAGGTAAAGGTGATAAAGGATAATGAGGGAAACATACTCACAAGCGAGGAGAGTGTGTTGAGGGGATGGAAAGAGTACTTTGAGAGGTTGATGAGTGAAGAGAATGAGAGGGAGAGAAGGTTGGATGATGTAGGGATAGTGAATCATGAAGTACAATGGATTAGCAAGGAGGAAGTAAGGATAGCTATGAATAAGATGAAGAATGGAAAGGCTGTTGGCCCAGATGACATACCTGTGGAAGCATGGAGGTGTTTAGGTGAAATGGCAGTGGAGTTTTTAACCAGAATGTTTAATGAAATGCTAGAAAGCGAGAGGATGCCTGAGGAATGGAGAAAATGTGTTTTGGTACCGATTTTTAAGAATAAGGGTGATGTGCAGAGCTGTAGTAACTACAGAGGGATTAAATTGATCAGTCACAGCATGAAGTTATTTGAAAGAGTAATGGAAGCTAGGTTAAGAAGGGATGTGATGATTAGTGATCAGCAGTATGGTTTCATGCTGGGAAAGAGCACTACAGATGCGATGTTTGCTCTGAGAGTGTTGATGGAGAAGTATAGAGAATGTCAGAAGGAGTTGCATTGTGTTTTTGTATTCTTAGAGAAAGCATATGACAGGGTGCCTAGAGAGGAGTTGTGGCATTGTATGAGGAAGTCAGGAGTGTCAGAGATGTATGTAAGAGTGGTACAGGATATGTACGAGGGTAGTGCAACAGCGGTGATGTCTGCTGTGGGAGTGACTGATACATTTAAGGTGGAGGTGGGGTTACATCAAGGATCAGCTCTGAGCCCTTTCTTATTTGCAATGGTGATGGACAGGTTGACAGATGAGATCAGACAGGAGTCCCCGTGGACTATGATGTTTGCAGATGACATTGTGATCTGTAGTGAGAGTAGGGAACAGGTGGAGGAGACCCTGGAGAGATGGAGATATGCTCTAGAGAGAAGACGAATGAAGGTCAGCAGGACTAAGACAGAATATATGTGTGTGAATGAGAGGGAAGATAGAGGAATGGTGAGGATGCAAGGAGTAGAGGTGGCGAAGGTGGATGAGTTTAAATACTTGGGGTCAATAGTTCAGAGTAACGGTGAGTGTGGAAGAGAGGTGAAGAAGAGAGTACAGACAGGATGGAGTGGGTGGAGAAGAGTGTTAGGAGTGATTTGTGACAGATGAGTACCTGTAAGAGCGAAAAGGAAGGTCTACAAGAGGGTAGTGACACCAGCTATGTTTTATGGGTTGGAGTCAGTGGCACTTACAAAAAGGCAGGAGTTTGAGCTGTATGTGGCAGTGTTAAAGATGTTAAGATTTGCACTGGGTGTTACGAGGTTGGACAGGATTAGGAATAAGTATATTAGAGGGTCAGCCCAAGTTGGAAGATTTGGAGACAAAGCCAGAGAGGCAAGATTACGTTGGTTTGGACATGTGCTGAGGAGGGATGCGGAGTATATTGGGAAAAAGATGCTAAGGATGAAGCTACCAGGTAACAGGAAAAGAGGAAGGCCTAAGATAAGGTTTATGGATGTGGTGAGAGAGGACATGCAGGTGGTTGGTGTGACAGAGCAAGATGCAGAGGACAGGAAGAAATGGAAACAGGTGATCTGCTGTGGCGACCCCTAATGGGAACAGCTTAAAGAAGATGATGATAAAAGTACTGGAAAGAAAAAAGAAGCCACATGGATAGAACATTAATAAGTACTGGATGGATAATCTGGAATAATAGACATGAAGAATCACTGTATAATTACATTTTTCATAAGTACCATGGGATCTTTTTCATCCGCCTGAGCTACACCAACTTAGGAAACTGGGACTTTCATTTAATGTCTAATTTCAAGGTCAGCTCACTTAGGACTAAAGCATTTCCCCTTATGCTGCCCTGCAGGGTCAGCAATTGAAAAATTAATCCAATTACCTGTGGTAGAAATAGAACCCACAGCCTTCTGATCTTCCAGCAATAAAAACGTGTATTACCTGTTGAGCTACTGACTCCATAGTACTGCTTGTATCTCTTAAAGTTCATGCAAGCTAGAAAGGACTAGGAGCAGAAACACTGCATGGGAAAACAACCAGTTGTTTACTCATCAAGAAAACTGGCAGGTGTACAAACAAGTGTGTTGGTCAAAAAAATAAATGATAGTTGTACTTTTTTGATATCAGAAAGTTCATGATTATATTTATAGGAGGCATACTAATGTTGAAAAAAAGAGCATAAGCTAGAAGGTCACCACAGAAAACACCTACAAGACAAGAACGTTACTTCAAAAATATGGTCTGGAAGTATACCAAAAATCGGTTAGATCAATGCAAATCATTGACATGTTACCCACAACTAAATATTGGAGAACTGCAAAGATGAATTCCTGGGTGATGATATGGAAGTTCTGTGGGATATGCTGGGTGATGAAATGGAAGTTCTGTGGGATATGCTGGGTGATGATATGGAAGTTCTGTGGGTTATGCTGGGTGATGATATGGAAGTTCTGTGGGTTATGCTGGGTGATGATATGGAAGTTCTGTGGGTTATGCTGGGTGATAATATGGAAGTTCTGTCGGTTATGCTGGGTGATAATATGGAAGTTCTGTGGGTTATGCTGGGTGATAATATGGAAGTTCTGTGGGTTATGCTGGGTGATGATATGGAAGTTCTGTGGGATATGCTGGGTGATGATATGGAAGTTCTGTGGGTTATGCTGGGTGATAATATGGAAGTTCTGTGGGTTATGCTGGGCGATGATATGGAAGTTCTGTGGGTTATGCTGGGTGATGATATGGAAGTTCTGTGGGTTATGCTGGGCGATAATGTGGAAGTTCTGTGGGTTATGCTGGGCGATGATATGGAAGTTCTGTGGGTTATGCTGGGTGATAATATGGAAGTTCTGTCGGTTATGCTGGGTGATAATATGGAAGTTCTGTGGGTTATGCTGGGTGATAATATGGAAGTTCTGTGGGTTATGCTGGGTGATGATATGGAAGTTCTGTGGGATATGCGGGGTGATGATATGGAAGTTCTGTGGGTTATGCTGGGTGATAATATGGAAGTTCTGTGGGATATGCTGGGTGATGATATGAAAGTTCTGCGGGTTATGCTGAGTGATAATATGGAAGTTCTGTGGGATATGCAGGGTGAGGATATGGAAGTTCTATGGGTTATGCTGGGTGATAATGTGGAAGTTCTGTGGGTTATACTGGGTGATGATATGGAAGTTATGTGGGTTATGCTGGGTGATAATATAGATGTTCTGTGGGATATGCTGGGTGATAATATGGAAGTTCTGTAGGATATGCTGGGTGATGATACGGAATAATGTGGGTTATGCTAGGAGATGATATGAAAGTTCTGTGGGATATGCTAGGAGATAATATGGAAGTTCTGTGGGTTATGCTTGGTGACGATTTGGAAGTTCTGTGGGTTATGCTGGGTGACGATATGGATGTTCTGTGGGATATACTGGGTGATGATATGGAAGTTCTATGGGTTATGCTGGCGATGATATGGAAGTTCTGTGGGTTATGCTGGCAATGATATGGAAGTTCTGTAGGTTATGCTGGGTGATAATATGGAAGTTCTGTGGGTTATGCTAGGCAATGATATGGAAGTTCTGTGGGTTATGCTGGGCAATGATATGGAAGTTATGTGGGTTATGTTGGGCGATGATAAGTTCTGTGGGTTATGCTGGGTGATGATATGGAAGTTCTGTGGGTTATGCTAGGCGATGATATGGAAGTTCTGTGGGTTATGCTGGGCGATGATATGGAAGTTATGTGGGTTATGTTGGGCGATGATAAGTTCTGTGGGTTATGCCGGGTGATGATATGGAAGTTCTGTGGGTTATGCTGGGTGATGATATGTAAGTTCTGTGGGTTATGCTGGGTGATAATATGGAAGTTCTGTGGGTTATGCTGGCAATGATATGGAAGTTCTGTGGGTTATAACACAAAGTGCAGCAACTCAAAACAGCTACCACAGAAGATCCAGAAATGCAATTATTGAGACAAATTGTTGCTGAAACAATGACCTAAAATATCTCTATTAGTTGATTACACGGCATTATACATTTATACTGGTGAGAAAGCCATAATTACATTATCAGTGAGAAATCAGTGAATGTCATTTGGAAATACCTACATGTAATGAAACAGCACTGTATATTGGTCTAACACAATAGCACAAAAGAATAAATGGTGCACAAATGTTCACTTTGCAGCCTACTTATCAACATCCGTGCTCAAGCATTCTGAACACAGCCAAAAATAATCGTTAGGTGGAGGGCAAATGCTCTAAATCAGGTACAATTTTTAAATATTACTGTAATACACTTAAAATATTGCAACAGATTTTTCATCAACATACATTTTCTGAAAAATAGTAAGTATATGCTACTGTAACATTTGTCATTACTGACCAGCTGTACCCGCCGTGAGGTACCAGAAAATCAAACATTTTACAAGGGGCAGGGCAAAATGTACAAGGCAAAATCAGGAATGTGCTACAAAATCCAGGATAGTTGAGACATATATAATGTAACATGCATAGAAATCAAAGTCAGAAAGGCAAATTTATATTTCATGTGATTACAACATTATCCTAGGTAATAGTAGTGGACATGATTCAGCAACCCAGCTCAGTTTTCTGCTGTATGATGATTATTACTCAAGTGTTTCTAAAAGTGAGTTTAAATCAGTCATTGCTGGGCAGGGAATATCTAAGTAAGTAATGGTAAACAATGGTCTGTAATTTAGTTGCCAACATTTGATTAATTTTGAAAACTTATGCATCTCTGAACTAGTAGAACTTCAGGTCCAAACAGTGAAAACAGTGATGAAGAAATGTGAAATACCAGAAAACACAATCATTCATATTGTGCTGTTACACAAATAAACTGCACTGTGCAGGCTATATGATCATGTTTGTTTTCTCCAGGTACTCCAGCTTCCTCCCACATTATAAAGACATGTGTCTGAAGCATTTCTCCCAGGTCCTCTGCTGAAAATTGGCTGTGTTCCAAGTCAGACTTTCCCGGTTAACAAATGTTAAATAAATAAATATGTGTTTTGCACCCACTGATGGTAGAAAAGTTGAGATTTAATTTGTCTGCATCTTCTGATTTTTAGCACTAGAAACCAGAGTGCATATGAATTATTGAAGAATAAAGACAGAAGATACAGATGCACTACTGTAATTAAAGTGTCAGAATGTTATCTTGTCTACAAGAAAAAGAAATGAGAACTTTGAGTGGAAATCTAACATGCAGGCAATTGTGTTAAGTCAAACACCAAGATCACACATTGCACAATAAGACATGCTGTTGTAAAAAAAACTGCAGACATTGGCAGAAATTGCACAGTGTGATTATTTGCCATAGAATTTGATTTGTGTAATGTCTGAGATGCCTGACATTCCTCGCAAAGGTATCTTACCCGAATGAGGAGATGAACCATCAGAACTGACCTCAGGAACTGTTGTGAGTTCTTCATGCAATGTAGTTAAACACCTATAACCTTCTCATTCAACTGTAGTGACAGATTATTCCTTACCTACCACTAACAGATACTATACCAGATATGGTATATTCATGAAGAAGTCATTTATGTTTAGTAACAGTACATAATGTTTATAGCTAATTGCATTTATTTTAAACATTGCACAATGTTTTAATGTGTGTATGTAACGTGAAAGTCTTCTGTATTCTGTAATTGTAAAAACTGTACATCTTTTTCCACTCACACAATAAAAGCACATTTACTATGTCACTTTATGTTTGTATTTTGTAATATTCTCTGTATTAATAACTGTGGAGCTTTTATTCCCCTGGCCTCTGATGAAAATGAGATCAAGCCCAGGAGGACTTTCCTAGTAAACAAAGATAAATAAATGCATTAATTAATTAAACTGATTGTTTCATTCAATGTGTATTGTCTCATGATTCACAATCATGGTGTTAATATTAAAATGTATAAAGTATGCAATGGGGTCTATATAGTCTTTCTTTTTATTATAATTAAATAGGATTTAATACACCTTCAATGGTAATATTACGATCGTGGGCAATTCAACCTTTGCTGGAATCTCACAACTAATGGTATAAGAAGTCTACATAAAAAAATATTGTATTTTATACAACTATTCCTGTCAAAAATCTGAAGAGAAAGCAGCTGGACCAGAGAAAAGATGAGCTTCACAAAAAATATTATGTCTGACCAAACAACGAAGAAGGATTTACAATCATTATTAACAACAATGCAGGACTTGTCACTGAAATGCTACAAAATGAACAGGAAACTGGATACTTTTGAAGAGATTAGTAAAAAGCAAATCCAACAACTACAGACATTGACAAAACAACAGAACCTGAAGATAGAAAATATGGAAGAAATATTAACTGATGTAGAAAATAGAATTTCTGACTATGAAAAACATATTGACACACTTAGCAGACAAAATATTTCACTAATGCACAAAATTGAAGATCTAGATGATAGATCCAGATGCAATAATCTCCAGATTTATGGAATACCAGAAGAAACCGAGGGCAGTAATATGGTGAACTTTCTTAATACATGGCTTCCCAGCATTTTAAAGCTTCCAGAGGCTCTCTCCTATGAAATCGAGAGAGCTCACAGATCCCTGAAGCCAGTCTCAGCATCAAACAAAATAAACAGTCCGAGGTCAGTCACAGTCAAACTCTTTTCATCTCAAGATAAAGAACTTATATTAAAAACTGTCTGGTCTAATTCCCCAATCAAATTTGGAGAGCACATAATCCAGTTTGATAATGATTATTCATCTGGGGTGATGGCCAAAAGAAAAGAATATTTACCACTTATAAAATAACTTAAAAAGGCAACTCAAAGTACATCTGCTTTTTCCAGCAAGAATTAAAATTTTCTTCAGTGATGGCCCAAAAATATTTGACTCAATAGAAACAGCAGTGAGATATTTATCAACTAATAAAGTCTTAGATAAGATAGAAGAAATGGATTGGAGTTCTTTTGGTTTGAAATGCCATGCTGAGAAAAATGAATGGAAAACAAATGACAAGAAGAAGCTGAGAGACAAATAAAGATAAAAATCTAAAGATGTTTAAACAAATATTACAGTAGAAGTACTTACTCATTCAAATGTTTAAATAGTTAGAGCCAGATTTTACAACAAAACCTCCATGGAATATAAAAATAAACTGGGTGACATATACTGTTTATAAAATCCTCATTTACAAGGTAAATGTATTTTATTGTTTATACTAATGCAGTATTAAACTTTTAAAATAAGACAAATATCAAAGAACTGCTATAATATCTAGAACAAGCACTACTAACTTGTCATGTCTTAACATATGAAATATGGAATTACCATACGTGCTTTCATGCTTTAATAGTTTAATAACACTGTACTATACTACTTTTGACCCTGGTATGAATGGTCTAGAAAATATCAAATTATATAACTTTAAAAACTAAAAATGTATGCTTTGTTTCTTTGTAAACTGTGAACTAATAGCTAAAAGAGTGCTGTTAATATTAGAAATATTGTTTGGAGCACTTTTATGTGGCGCAGTGGGTGCTGGTAGTCATTTTAAATGAATTAGAATAAACTAAAAGTAAAAAAAAAGTCTCTCTAAGCCCATGGCCCATTCAAGAATTACTAAAAGCTTCACTTACAGTTCTATGTTTTACCGTCAAAACCACAAGCTGGTAAATTGTGTTTTTAATCTATCTTGAGGTAATACAATAAAAAAAGCTTTTAGAGCCCAATAAAGTTATTTGCATATTCATAAATGGTCAAAAATGAATGTACTTGATCAAAGAGAGAGAGACTAACACTTGAAGCAAAGCCATATGGGGCTTAACTTAAACCAAAAGGCTCTTAAAGTGACAAGTACATATTTTTACCAAGATACAAGTGCTTCAAAGCACTATTGAGTATTTACATATCCACAGCACAAATGTAACCATTCTAAAAGGAAATAAAAGAAATTACCATAAAACTACTATAATATATGCAAAGAAGATGACATCATGAATAAGATAGAAGCAATTCATGTAAACAGTTAATGCAAACACATATGTATGCATATTAGTACACATAGCTATAAAAGAAAGTATTACTACTTGTAACAATAAAAGTAATAATTTAACAGCTAAGAAACTAATAAATAAATACATATATATCTACTCAAATGTATTCAGTAAGAAGCTGAACCAGATGTAATAAAGAATTAATATAGCAGGATATAAATGGCATGAAAGCATTATAAGAACCAGCACACTTAACAAGACTGGTAAATAAGAAATGACATTCATACGTGACTAACATGAAGAAGTCTGATGTCAGTCCACAGTTAGTTATTAACTATGAAGATGATTAGATTAAGTTCAATTGTTAAATAAGATATGACAGCATACTGTCATAGATGATTAGATTAAGTTCAATTGTTAAATAAAATATGACAGCAATACTGCTATGTTTAATATACTAAGGGCAGTCCAGGCATTATTTATGAAATGCTAAGGATTCTCTTGTGCTTCATAGAGAGAAAAAAAGGTACAAGATGAATCAGATGAAGTCTTAATAAATTCATATTAATTGTTAATATTATCTAAAGTATAAAATATCACAAAAATTGCATATAACTTATCCATTAAACAAAAACATTATGAAAGCCTGCAATATGAATACAAACAAACCTAAATCCAAGGGTGTCAATAATTCAATTCAACAGATGAATGTACTGTATAAAAGTGTTGTTTATTTTAGTTATGGAGGTTTCATTAGAAGCCAAAATGTTATTATATAATAAAATCTACAGTTTATAACAACAATAACAATGTTTTCATTAACCTGACTGGATGTTGAAGCTAATGAAGTTTCATAAGGCTTTGTTGTGTTAACAGTAGGAGATATAAAACCTACTTGGACTGTGTATACATGGAGTTTGCAACTAATACTAGCAGAGTCATCTTAGTTCTATACTAAATCTGGGATAAAGAAATACTAAAACCAAAATGGTTACTTAGAAATATACATATGGCAAAAGGATATATATGTATACAATGGTTATAAATGAAGTAAAACATGCATGGATAATAAAGTGTTGTCTAAATAAAATGTTGATACTGTAAAATAGATACTGTTAAACTGAAAAAAATGTTGGTTGAAGAACATTAAATAATGCAATGAGATAAAATACAAGATGTATATACTAGAACAATGCTGTATTTAAAGTTGCTTATACTATTTTATTTAACTACAGACAGTAATATCACATAACAGTATCTGTAATGTTGTTTAATTATTATACAGTTCAATAGTTGAAGCCCCACAGCACACAGGAATAAGAATTTGATGATTTTATTCATATTTGTTGTTGGGGAAGCTGAGGGAAGATGTTGAATAGGGATAAGAGGGGTCACTTATAGGTTCATAGGTAGGTACTAGGCTATCTGCCCGAAGGCATTTATAAGCCTAGCCAGAGTGTGTCGGCTTTTGCTGCCCCATTGATTAATTAACTAATCCTCTGTCAAGCAGAGCTAATGAAGTGACCCCAGGGGTGTGTTTTCCCATCCACTCATCAAGGTTTCTCTTGAAGTGTGTTAGTGAGGGGCTCTGCCTAATGTAGTTTGGAATTTTGTTCCATAGCATGGGGAGTCTCTGTGACAGGAATCTATCCCTCCAGCATGTTCTATTTATTGTTGTGCCAAGGTTTAGCTCACTAGAGTGCGTGGCTCACAGTGACTTGGATTTCTTTAGGTGGAGCATGTCCATCAATTCTGAGTTGGACATGGCTTTGTAAGTCAGGCAGAGATCACCTCTGAGTAAGCAATATGCCACTGAGTACAGCCAGAGTTTTTTCAGTTGGGCTGCATAGGACAAATGTTTGAGGCCAGTAATCCTCTTGGTGAGGTGTTTTATGGTCTTTCAAGCTGTTAGAAGTGTCTTGTGAGGTACATCCTAAATGGGCATTGTACTCTATGATGGGTCTGATGAGTGACTAGTAGAGGGGGCACTATAACCTCTTTATTTCTAGATGCGAACCCCTTAGTAATTAGATGGGCCACATAGAAGGATTTCCTAACTACTTTGGCAATTTGATTGTCAAAGGAGAGATTACTATCTACCTGGGTCCCCAGATCTCTTATTACCTCTTCTATATTAAGGGGGCTGCCACCTATGTGGTAATTCGTGGGTGTTTTGCTTTTTCCAAACAAGATGACTATGCATTTTTTGGCATTTAGCTTGAGGCCATGACTTTGACACCAGGTGTCTGTCTCAGTAAGGCCCTTTTGGAGGATGTCCGTGTCAGCCAGAGAGTCAATTATGCCTCCCAGTTTGCAGTCATCGGCAAACTTGGTTAGCCATAGTCCTCCTGTGTTTGTCTGTACTTCTGAGAAGTATATGCCAAACAGTAGGGGTCACAGGACTGACCCTTATGGGATACCAATTGTGGTTGGTTTAGAGATGGACCTGGAGCCTGCTATTCTTACCATGTGAGTTCTGTCTGTAAGCCAGTTAGCAACCCATCTCATGACGTAGGGGTTTATGTTCAGGCTGGTGAGTTGTTCTGTAATACCCGAGTGGGGAATGGTGTTGAAAGCCGTTGTGAGGTCAAGATAGGCTGTGTAAACAACCTCTCCCTTGTCTATGGCCTTGGTGACTGTCTTGAGGAAGTCAACCAGGTTTAGTAGGCATGATCTGCCCTTAACAAAGCCAAACTGGGTCGGGTTAAGTGTTTGGAGGTTCCCAATGTCTTTTTTAATGAGTTCCATGATGATGCGCTTCATAGCCTTGTAGACCAGGCTAGTCAGGCTTATGAGGCGATAGTTACCAGGGTCAGCTGTGGCCCCTCCTTTGTGGAGTGGAATAACTGTTGCTGTGCACCATTCTATGGGCACATAGCCTGTGGAGAGGCTGAGGTTGAACAGCGTGTTTAGGTGGAGGGTTAGTAGTTCATGCAAGCAGCCTGGGACACCATCTTGCCCCATTGACACTGTTTTTTTGGCTTTTGAAAGGGCTATTTTCACCTGTGCATCTGTGATTTCCGGGACACTAAACTTTTCCAGTATTGTTGTGGGCCGTTTTGAGGTTGAGAGTGGGTGAAGTTTGCACTGAATCTATCTGCCAGGATGTTGGCAATATCAGTAGGTTCAGCATATTTTGTGCTATTTTGCACTAGTTCAGTGCATATCTGCGAGTTGCCACTTAGATTCTTAACATAGCTAAAGAAGGCTTTGTGGTTATCTTTTGAATCCTTGGCAATTTTTCTTTTGAAGTTAGCCTTGGATGATTTTATGAGGGACCTTAGTTTCTTACTGATACTGATCAGGGATGTCTTTCCTTCTTGGGATTTGCTTTTTTTCTGAACTAGTTTCCTCCTTCTATTGTATAGCTTGTTTATGGCAGGGGTCCACCAGACTGGTTTCCTTCTCTTAGGGGAGTGAGTCTTGGTTTTGCTAGGGATGGCACAATCCATGCATCCTTGTAGGTGCTCATAGAGTGCATTTGTAAAGGTTTCTGCATCTTGGGCAGTGTTGTCCTTTAGCGTGGGGGCTATGAAACTTACCACCTCTGTCTTAAGTAAGGTGAAGTTGGCTTTAAAAAAGTTTTTTACTGTGATTTCCTTAGTTGGGGGTAGTGGTGGGGTGTGGACATCTAGAGTAATTAGTTTATGGTCTGATTTAACCAGTGACGGGTTGACCTCTGGTGTGGAACACTTGTCACCCATGTTTGTGATGACAAGATCCAATATGTTTTTATGTCTGGTAGGGGAGTTTACCAGCTGATCCAGGGCATTTGCGTTGATGAATTCCAGGAAGCGCTGGGCCTGGGAGTTTGTACTCGAGTAGTTTTCCCAGTTGGGTAATTGAAATTGCCCAATATCAGGGTGTTCAGTAGGACCTTCATGTTCTCCAGTGTCTCCAGAAAGGTGAAGTGGTGGTCCTGGGTAATGGAGGGTAATGTGTAGCAGGCCACAATTTGCATTGCAGATTTGCCCGATGTTAGTTGCACATGGATGATCTCAGAGGTATCATGCTGCATCACTAACCTGGAGGTGTAGGTATCCTTGATGAATATGAGATACACTTCCTCCTTTTGTGTTTCGGTCCATGTTCTGTAGGCAAAATGTGTGGTATGAGTTGTAGCCCGATGGGGTGCTCTCTGGAGCCTTGAACCAGGTTTCAGTTACTGCACAAATGTTGATGTTCTCCATACTGAGGAGTGCTTTGAGCACGTGCATTACGAGATTTAAACTCCTAGTGTTGAGTAGCATAACCCTCGGTTTTTTGTGAATTGTGCTGCTTATGGAGGTGGGTTTGACTTTTGAGCCTAGCCTAAAAAAGGCACTATGGGGGCAGCAAGAGCCTTGGCCAGTATTCGAAAGCCTAGGGGTGACAGGTGCAAGCCATCTCTTGCGAAGCAATGCAGCTTTTTGAGCATGTCATCCCATGGCTGACAGACACTGGATCCCCTTTGAATGACACCAGAAGCTTAGCCAATTGTTGAAATTGATAATTTTTTCTTTATACTGAGGTATCATTCTTGGTGAGGGCAGGATGCTACTCAGGGTCAGGGTCATACCAGCCTGGGCTACATGATCAGAAAGCTCTTCCATGTCTCTTTTCATGTAGTCCAGGGAGGTAAGTCTCAGGTCATTCAAACCAACATGAACAATGACAGAGTCGTATTTGTACTTGTTCTGGAGTGACCTGAGTGCTTGTTATGTGGCGGATTCTGGCTCCTGACAGGCAGCTAACAGTAACCTTCTGCTTGTCCAGCCTAGTGAGTGGGACATCTGTGTGCCTGACTATAGAGTCACCTATTACTAGTGTGTTAGGTATGTTATTTCGCCTTAAGGGCTGTGATTGTGCGGCACATTGCTTTTGTGTTTTATGTGTTGTCTGGTCTGTGACAGGAGGTGCAGGTTGTTTGGGTGTCACTTTAGAGGTCACTGATGCTTTTGCAGGTTTTTATTTAGAGCCTCCGAGTATGATTTTCTGTATTTATGTTTATTTTTTGCCAGTGTTGGTTTAGTAGGTCTATGTGTGGCTGGAGATGTGGTGTAAGTGTTAACCTTCTCCTCTTGACTGTCTGTTCCAGTCTTGGGTGGAGACAGCTTAGCCTCCAGTTTGGCTGTATAATTGCATCTTTCACATATGTTAGTGTTTTATGGTAGGAGGAAAGGGTTGTCTGTGTAAGGAGGCAGTTGTAACATTGCCTCAGAATACTCAGATTCACCAGCTGGACTGGAGAGTGCACATGAAAACCAACATGAACAATGACAGAGTCGTATTTGTACTTGTTCTGGAGTGACCTGGTCATGCCGGAATAGAAGGGTGAGCTGCTTAGTCGCTTGGTTGGTGAGGGGTGACTAAAGAGCCTTGCCCTGCTGGACAATCAAGTGTCGGGGTATATTAGTGCTTGCTATTAGTTCTGAGCAAGTGCTGGGCTGTAGGATGCTTTCTGAGTGCTTAGGTTAACAGACTAATTTCAAGGGAAAAACTGAAGAGGAGACTTAGTGGAGCCAGGAATAATGTAACCCTAGCTAACCGGCACTGCCCGGTAGACAAAACCATACAAATGCTGTTTTTATAGCAGGGAAATGAAAGAGATATAAATTAGCCCAAAATGGCGACTAAACTACTAACATCTGGGCTGGAGCCACTCCTCCAGGAATAGATAGGCTGCTCAAAGCTCCCGTCTCTCACAGGTGAACAGAGAAACTTCCTTCTATCCAAGTAAGGTATGGGCAACTCAGAAACTTGTAACACAGCCCTGAATTCAGCACTAGCCTGAAAGCTGGACTATACTAGCTTAGAAAGGTGGGAAACAAGGATTTTTTTTTTGTTTTTTGTTTTTTTGAAAAGATAAGGCAAAAACAATAAAAAATACACTTAAAACAGCTTTAAACGACTACAACCTATCAGAAAAGGCTATCACACCTTAGTGTGTAGCCTACAACAGTTAAATTATTTAAACAAAAAAAACTTTTTAAAAGTGCAGGCAGTCAAATAAGTACAATATATGAAAAAAAAACAAGCTTTTGAATCACAATAAATGTTGGAAAATTAGTGTTTAGGCGGAAAACAGTTAAGTACAGCAAGAAAGTATAGAAAACTGATACTTAATCACTCCAACGTCTCTCTTCTAAGCTAGAAGGCTTGTATCAGTTTAAGGCTATCTAGTGCTTCCCAGTAGGTTAGTTACAGGAAAGATGGGAAACAAGCGCAGATGTGGTCTTTTAAACCAGAAAGTTAAAAGAGATGGACAAACTGTCCAATTGGTCAATAAA
Source organism: Protopterus annectens (assembly GCF_019279795.1). NCBI lineage: Eukaryota > Metazoa > Chordata > Ceratodontiformes > Protopteridae > Protopterus > Protopterus annectens. Next base: position 39,425,083 of record NC_056739.1, read on the forward strand.
CTACAATTTCTGGGCCAAGAACCACTCCTCTTGTAGTAGACATGCTACTTAGTGCTTACCACTCCCACTGATAAGCTAGAAGGCTTTCCTCCAACACAGAAAGGCTTGCGGGGCTCAGAAGCCTACTAACAGTCCTGGATACAGCAACTCTGTATCTGGACTTGGCTAGTTACAGGAAAGGTGGGAAACAAGCGCAAGTGTGACTTTTAAACCAGAAAGTTGAATGAGATGGAAAAAAACTGCCCAAACGTCCAATAGCTACAATTTCTGGGCAAGGAACCACTCCTCTTGTGGTAGATAGGCTACCTAATGCTTACCACTCCCACTAACAAGCTAGAAGGCTTCTCTCCAAGACAGAAAGGTTTGGGAGCTCAGAACCTTACAAAGTTTTCAGCACACATACAAGGTTATGTACAAACACAAAAACAGGACAATGGTTAAATACAAAGGTATACTTAGTCCAACTGTGAAATGCATCTCTAGCAATGTCAATGGCTTATTTAACAGCTGTAAAAGAGGAAGCTTACAAAGAGCTATCTTAAGCTATGTAAAGCGCAAGTAGTATTTTTACAAGAAACACATATTCTACAAAGATTCATAGGTTCATATGACATTAACAATAATAATTAATAATAATAATAATAATAATAATAATAATAATAATAATAATGAATAAGACAGAAAGACATTAATAAAATGATATGCATAATTACACATTATTAGCAAGCTCAAAATATAATAAAAAACAGAGAAGTGTGGCAATATTATGGAGAAAGACTATATTGATGCCCAAGATTATAAATAGAGTCAATGATAACTCAGGAATGTTAGTGTCAGTATTAATAAATGGTTTGGCTTATACCCTGGTAAACAACTACTGGATACCAGGGCTGGGTGTTAGTGTAGCCAAACAACATTTAGAGAACATAATACAACATTCCAAAGGTAATACAATAATTGCAATAGACTTAAATTGTATAATAAAAGAAGAAGACACAAATGTTAAAAACACACTCAAGAAATCTCCACTATCAAAGTTACTTACAGAGTTTATGGACTCATATAATTTAATGGACATTAACACATATGCTAAACAAGATTCATTGATATTCACACATACTCACATAGACATAACACCTTTTCTAGAATAGAGTGTTTATAACAAAAGATCTTTCCACAAAAATAAACAAAGTTAAAACAATAAAAATATGACAAAAAGGCCAGTAGAAAATATAAAAATCACCAGCTTGCACTTTATTAAAGTTAAAACAATCACTTGCCCCTTCTCAGACCATAATGCAATAACTTTTGAAATAGATTTTAACTTTAAGAGAAAACTTACAATCATAAAAATTCTTGCCTATATAGCAAACCTTAAAGAGTTTAAACAATATTATACTGTAGAGATGCAAACATTTCTAGATTTAAACATCACAGACAAGGTAGCAGTATATATATATATATATATATATATATATATATATATATATATATATATATAGGATGCAATGAAAGCATATTCATATGGGAAGGTGGTAGCCTGGTTTAAAAACAAACAAAACTTTGGAATAAAGAACTGGTAGAACTACAAACTAAAATAGCCAAAATGAAATTAGATATTCATAAAGGCACCTTAGCTTCAGAAAAAGAATTAGAAGACCTCAACAAAAAATACTTAACGATATTGAACCATAAAACAATGATTACTCTAGAGAAGATCAAATGATGTGCTTACTGAATCCAAAAAAATCAAAGGAGAATAGCTAACTGGAGGAAAAGAATGATAAGGCCAATCAGATAAAATAAATATTCAATCTAGACAAAAAAAGAAAAGTATCGGATTTAGAAGGAATTCTAGAAGCCTTTAGAGTGTATTCTAATAAACTCAATAGTCAAGGAAATAACGTGGAATCAAGTGAAGCACTTAGGAAATTCCTTACGGAAAATATAAGACTAAGGCTATCAGATGAACACAGAAAAATAATAGATAAAGATGTAACTATGACAGAAATTAAAGCACAAATCAAGAAACTAAGATATTAAAAGTGCATTCAGTTCCATCAATTGGGAATACCATTGGTTTGCACTGGTGGAGTATGGCTTTTCAAAAAAAATTACCTCACTAATAAAATGTCTGTGATAAATCTTCAACGTACATAAACATAGAATCCTGTTCATCAGAGCCTTTTATCATTACAAAAGGTATAAAACAGGGTTGTCCACTTTCCCCTTTGTTATTCACATTAGTAATAGAGCCATTAGGAAATTTCATATGTGCAAACCCAAACATTCAAGGAATTTAACTAGACCTTGAATTAAAGATTTAACTATTTGCAGATGACATTTTATTGACTTTAAAAGAAGATAATAGATTAAAGAACTAAAGCATTAAAACAGTTTTAGAAGATTTCTGGACTGTCATTTAATGAAAATAAAACCAATACATTACTAATAAATATGGACAAAGAAGTATTAAATAATAAAACATCTATCTACAAATGATACAATCAAATATTTAGGAGATAAAATGACATAGATGCAACAGTGCAAATAAACTATAAAGAAATTTTAAACAATATCAAGGAACTCATACAAAAATGGAAAAAAGCTATTTTTTTACCATGGAGGAAAGACTATATATAATTAAAATAATTATATATACTCCCAAAAATTCTGTATACAAGCTTGCTTGCTACCCCCACCTAAATCATATTTAAAACAATTTGAGGGGTTAATAACAAAATTCTTATGGTACCCTAAAAAAACCCTAAAAAAACCTAGAGTTGCCCTAAGACATCATTTTGACAGATGGGAAGAAGGTGGAATAGGCTTACCAGATTTAGAAGGATATATACAATCATCAGTTTTAAAAACAGTTTCTCTATAGTTAAACAAAGAATATACTTCCAAATGGAAACTAGCACAAACCACTATTGATACAATAAATAAAGATATAGAAATAGTATTGCATATCTTACTTTGGTTACTTTGGTTATTGAAGGAATATATGGCAACAGGGAAACACAAAAACATAAATTCTAAATACATTATCAATACCCTAAAGACTTTTAGGCACTTTGTAAACAAAAATCAGGATATAAAAGCATGGTCTTTTTTCATATTCCCAATAGCATATACACAATATAATATTATAACTCATGACTCAGTAGCAGTTAAAACACTTAGTAAGAATGGTCTAATTTACTGGCATCAGTTGATAAATGCTAATAAAGTACTAATGAGAGAGCAAACTATAGTGAGTTCAACCTTAAAAATAATATGTGGCTAACATTGCAGGGTTTAAGACAAACAGTTTTAAAACAACAAGCAATAATGCAGAAGCCTGTTAGGGAAAGGTTCCTAAGTTCATAGAGCAGTTAATAATGCTGATGGAATTTCCCACAGTCGGGAAAGGAATTTTAACAGTACTGTAAGAATTAGTTAAAGAAACAAGAGTTCATAATAAACAAAATATATGGAAAATACTACGAAAAAGTCAATGGTAAAATCCAGATGATAAAGATAAAAAAATAATTCTTACATCTCCAAAACATCTTTATCACTATACTGGCAACTTTTCACATGGCAATTTATACATAGGACATACTTAACACCACACAAATTAGAACTAATATATAATAAAGAAAATAAATGTTGGAGATGTAAATCACAATCAATAGCCAATTGGCAGCACATGTTCTACGAATGCCATTTACTTAAACAATATTGGAAAAGTATTATCTATTTGTTACAGGCACTTTTCACTGATAATTTTCAACTTACAAAATCTCTAGTTTTGTTGAATACACCTGTGTTGTCTTGTGTTCCAAGGCAAAAATATGTAAATTTGTGGACTCTCCTTGCTACTGCAAGAA